>NW_027195213.1:0-274190 GCF_038502225.1 Cherax quadricarinatus | reverse complement strand
GATCCATTATTAACTCCATATGTTCAGTTTCCTACAAATTATCCAAACGTCTAGTAGATTTGTTGAGCATAATTGTTGGCAATGTTTCTAACTTTAATGTGAAAAATAATATTGATTTAGTTGATATATTAAACACTATGACTGATTTAAATAATTACAATATGTTTAATTAGTTTCCCTGCTGTGTTCTTCACGAAAGTTCCAGTTGACGACTTACTAACTTTCCAGTTACTAACTTTCCAATATGTAGACCTCGGTAACTAGAATTTACCATTACTTGTACCAACAATCATTGAGCTTATTAAACTTTGTAGAGTTAATGCAAAGTTTGTGTTTAATAGCGAAGTTTGGTATGATAATGAAAAATACTCTCTCACCAGTCCTTAACAATTTGCAGATGGAATATTTTGAAACAAGATTGCTTAACAAATTCTTTCTGATAAAGTTGTGGTACAGATTTTTTGATGATGTTTATGCCTGATGCTCTTGAATATACATATAAGCAATCCCCTTTTTGAATTAATTCAGTATTCAGAAAAACCAATAAATTATTGCTATTATATATAAATTATTCCTCACATCGTGATAAAGTTAAACTTTTTGTATTCTCATCCAAATTTTGGGGAACTCTGCGTATTTGCAGTCCAGAGTTAATAAATAAGAATATTTTTGATGATTTATGAAATGCGGAATGATATCAAATACTCCCCTCCCCACAAAAAAAAATTAATTGACAATTATTTGAAATATACCAAAAACACGTTTTACAATTCGAAAAAGGAAAAACAAACATATTCAATCAAGAATAAGTTGGTTCTCCCTTACCATAAAAACTTTCTTCATACACCTTCTTTACTAAGGAAATTTAAAATCAAAGTTGTATGTAAAAATCATGATATAATATATATGTGAAAATTTGTGTGGACTGCCTCCAAGTGAGTCGCCTACCCTGGCAAACTCTGTTGACACCGAGCTCTGAGGTGGGTACCTCAGCCTCACAAGTGGCTTATAGGACAGATTTTCACAAATGATTGGTATTGCAAGAAACCTCGCCTGCATGCACGTATAAAGGACTAACTTACTTGGTGTTGCAGCATATATCCTGATCTTCAACTTCCTAAGCCTAGCTTTAGCCCCTTTGGACTTCCCCTTGGAAACCACGTGCAACCGGGAGCATTAAATTCCTGCAATATTCAATCGTTATTAGTGTCCTGCCTGCACCTCAGAAATTCCTATATCCAAGAGGGTATGTATCCCCTAGTATAACTATGCAGACTCAGACGCTAGCTTCAGACGACTCTGAGACGCTGGTACTTACTGGGCATACTCTCTCTGTAGCACGCCGAGCCCTCAGTTAACTCAACCCACAATCTCCTAAGTCACTGGCCAGATCCTACGGGAAAAGGTGAATATTTCGTCTTACTGTATGGGCTGATGGAGGAGATCATCTACGGTACATCGAGGTGTCTCTACCAGATTTCCCCAGGTCTCAGATGTGAAGACACGTGGGGGCGCCGCCTGATGTTCACGGCACGTCTTGTCCAGTCGAAGTCTATCGTAAGAAGGACGCTATTCTGTCTTTGTGACCTGCGCCCCGCCAATCAAGCTAGGGCTGCCAGTTCTCCCTAGCTAACTTATCCTAGTGTTTGCCTATATTATCGGCCTATTGCTACCTATGTTAAGGTCTTAGGTCTACTCTATCATTATTTACAGATGCCTTAGTAAACCTAATATTAGTGTATTACCAGTAAACCTACCTACTCCTTCCCTGAAGAGTAAATCTATAAATTAAATAAGCTTACCAACTGCCAACCAGAGAATGCCTTGCTTGTTTGGGAGGGTTTAAGGGTCGTCCGGCTCAGACGGCCAGACGCCCATGCTGGATCTGAGCTGTGGAACCATTTGGACCAAATAAGTTTCCACAATATATATATATATATATATATAAACACTGATCTCTGGCTGAAGGAGACTCGAACCTACGAACCTTGGAACAAGGTACGCAGTGCTATACCAATCTCACCACACTGAACAATACCTTGGCGTGCAGCTTGTGCTACACGTTGATCCAAGGCAGCCAGCTTTCAGGGAGAAGGCTCACAGCTTTTCATCTCATCCCCTGCATGCATCAGCCTTACTAGAGATTTTAACAATGCAAGGAATTCGCAAGAGCAGGCGAAATATACACAAACACTGATCTCTGGCTGAAGGAGACTCGAACCTACGAACCTTGGATCAAGGTACGCAGTTCTTTACCAATCTAATAACACTGGACAATACCTAGGCAATACCTGTGCTCTTTGTCCGTTTAAATGTCCAGTTCTGAGGTACTCGAATGTTCTACTGATGTACTCAGAAGTATCTCTTCCTACATATTGTCTACTGTTTTCTCAGTAGCTGTTAATATGCCATACATGGGGACTTCTATGCTTATCCAATAATATTTCTATGATCTAATTTCTACTAAGACCCTTTAACCTTTTCTTACGTTATCTTGTGTGAATGTCACTGTATGGTACATTAACAGCTACAGGTGTTATACAACCTTCAAAACTGCAAAACTGACGAGGTGTGAAGTTTTGTTGCGTAGACACTGGACGGGCGTCACCAGTCCATCAACCAACCTGGCACAATAAACAATCCTGTGCTTTTGTATAGCACTGTTGTTTAAGATTGTGTACAATGCACTCTACTAAATAATTACCGAGCTTGTTTAACCCATAATTTGAGTTGTATACTGTATTCCTTTCATGTTTCAAGAGGGAAGATTCAGTTATGCTTTTTTTCCAAGACAGAACTGTTGGGTGCTATAATGTGGGCAGCATCCCACCCCGGTGGGTGATTACATGCACTATAATCTGGGCAGCATCCCGCCCCGGTGGGTGATTACATGCACTATAATCTGGGCAGCATCCTGCCCCGGTGGGTGATTACATGCACTATAATCTGGGCAGCATCCCACCCCGGTGGTTGATTACATGCACTAACCTGGTTAAAGATACCGATCGACTCCTGCCTTGTCCTGAGTATTTATGATGGGCAATTCTAGTTTCATATTTCTACACAATAGGAAGCTTAGCATTGGCACCACTGTGTCCACAAATGCAAGTTTTTACAGACGAACCTTTCGATAGCATGGCCGTGACGAAGTCTTGCTCAAGTTCCCTCGAAGCCATCAACATGACTCACGAAACCGTAATGACACGATTGCAAACCAACCATACTACGAGTGGGGTTTGAACCCGCGGTCAGAGAGTTTCAAAACTCCAGACGGTCACGTTAGCGTCAACATGATTCGTCCAACTAGGTATATTCCTACAAAATAGTAAGCTTAGCACACCTGGAGTTTACCTGGAGAGAGTTCCGGGGTTCAACGCCCCCGCGGCCCGGTCTGTGACTAGGCCTCCTGGTGGATCAGAGCCTGATCAACCAGGCTGTTACTGCTGGCTGCGCGCAATCCAACGTACGAGCCACAGCCCGGCTGGTCAGGTACCGACTTTAGGTGCTTGTCCAGTGCCAGCTTGAAGACAGCCAGGGGTCTATTGGTAATCCCCCTTATGTATGCTGGGAGGCAGTTGAACAGTCTCGGGCCCCTGACACTTATTTTATGGTCTCTTAACGTGCTAGTGACACCCCTGCTTTTCATTGGGGGGATGTTGCATCGTCTGCCAAGTCTTTTGCTTTCGTAGTGAGCGATTTTCGTGTGCAAGTTCGGTACTAGTCCCTCTAGGATTTTCCAGGTGTATATAATCATGTATCTCTCCCGCCTGTGTTCCAGGGAATACAGGTTTAGGAACCTCAAGCGCTCCCAGTAATTGAGGTGTTTTATCTCCGTTATGCGCGCCGTGAAGGTTCTCTGTACATTTTCTAGGTCAGCAATTTCACCTGCCTTGAAAGGTGCTGTTAGTGTGCAGCAATATTCCAGCCTAGATAGAACAAGCGACCTGAAGAGTGTCATCATGGGCTTGGCCTCCCTAGTTCTGAAAGTTCTCATCATCTATCCTGTTATTTTTCTAGCAGCTGCGATTGATACAATGTTATGGTCCTTGAAGTTGAGATCCTCCGACATGATCACTCCCACCACTCCCACCACTCAGGCACCACTGTGTCCACAAATGCAAGTTTTTAGACGAATCTCCTGCTAGCATGGTCCTGACGAACTCTAGCTCAAGTCCTCTCAAAGCTGTCAATATGACTCACGAAATCGTAATGACACGATTACAAACAAACCATGCCACCGGTGGGTTTTGAACCAGTTGTCAGAGAGTCTCAGAACTCCAGACCGTCGCATTAGCCACTGGGCCAGAAAGCTTCAATAAGATTCGTTGATGTAGGTATATTTCTATACCATACGAAGCTTAGCATAAGCATTGCTGTGTCCAAAATGCAAGATTTAACATACGAAACTCCGCTGGCTTTGCAGTGACGACCTCTGGCTCAAGTCTTCTCAAAGTCTTCAACATGACTCAGAAAATCGTAATGACACGATTGCAAACAAACCATACACCACGGGTGGGATTTGAACCCGCGGTCAGTCTCAAAACTCCAGACAGTCACGTTATTATTTGGTCCAGCTAGCGTCAAGATGATTCGTCCAACTAGGTATATTTATACACCATAGGAAGGTTAGCATAGGCACCACTGTGTCCACAAATGCAAATTTTTACATACAAACCTCCCGCTAGCATGGCCGTGACGAACTCTAGCTCAAGTCCCATTAATACAGTCAACATGACTCATGAAATCGTAATGAATGGTATGTAATACCGACAAGATAAAAAAATTTTGTCTTGTCGACATTATATACCATTCTTGCACAACTTGTCAGACACTGCATCATCATGGAATCTTAATTCTGAGGACATGTACATAACCTTCACGACTACGACAACTACTACTACAACTAACCCATCTCTTTGGGAAGGACCTACTTCCACTGGGGAATCCCGCCTACCAGTGACTATGCCCTCGTCTGCTACACCTGACGTTACTATATAAGCGCCAGGCTCCTTTCTTGTGCTTCAGAATCTCCACGACTATGGTGCTCTTCGCACCTCCTCCTAGGCTGAGGAACTGATTACCTCATCTTCTGTATATACTCCTACTATCTTCAAGTTATGTCCTTGAATTTGTATTGATAAAGCCACTGGATGGCGAAACGTCTACAATAAAGATTCCAAGATGTTGCACATGTGTCTTAATTTTTAAATCGTATTGACACGATTGCAAACAGACCATGCCACGGGTGGGATTTGAACTCCACACCATCGCTTTAGCCACTGTGCCAGCAAGCTTCAATAAGATTCGTCGATTTTACAGATTTTACAGACGAACCTCCCGCTAGCTTTGCAGTGACGAACTCTAGCTAAAGTCCCCTCAAGTCGTCAACATGACTCACGAAATCGTAATGACACGATTGCAAATAAACCATACCACGGGTGGGATTTGAACTCGCAGTCAGCGAGTCTCAAAACTCCAGACAGTCACATTAGCATTTGGTCCAGCTAGTGTCAAGAGGATTCGTCCAACTAGGTATATTTCTACACCATTGGAAGGTTAGCATAGGCACCTCTATGTCTACAAATGCAAGTTTTTACAAACGAATCTCCCGCTACCATGGCTACGACGAACACTTGCTCAAGTCCTTTCAAAGCCATCAGCATGATTCACGAAATCGTAATGACACGATTGCAAACAAACCATACCACGGGTGGATTTTCAACACCCGGTCAGAGTCTCAAAACTATAGACCGTCGTGTTAGCCGCTGGGCCAGTTAGCTTCAAAAAGTTTCGTCCAACTTGCTATATTTCTGTTCCATAGGAAGGTTAGCATAGACACCACTGAGTCCACAAATGCAAGTTTTTACAGACGAATCTGCCGCTAGCATGGCCGTGACGAACTCTAGCTCAAGTTCCCACAAAGCCATTAACATGACTACCAAAATCGTAATGACATGATAGCAAACAAACCATACCACATGGTATGGTTAGAGACCGCGCATTAGCCAATGGGACAACTAGCTCTAATAAGATTCGTCCAATTAGTTTTTTTTCTACACCATAGGAAGGTTAGCATAAGCACCACTGTGTCTACAAATGCAAGTTTTTACAGACGAATCTCCCGCTACCATGGCCATCACGACCTTTAGCTCAAGTCCCCTCAAAGCCATCAGCATGACTCACGAAATCATAATGATGCGATTGCAAAAAAACCGTACCAAGGGTGGGGTTTGAACCCGCGGTCTTAGAGTTTCAAATCTTCAAATAGTCACGTTAGCCTTTGGTCCTGCTAGCTTCAATAAGTTTCGTTCAACTAGGTATATTTCTGCATAATTGAAATGTTAGCATAGGCACCACTGTGTCCACAAATGTGTAGACAGCCTGTACTGTCTGCAGAGACAGCCCATGCTGTCTGCCAGCTTGGTTCATACTTTGCGCCACTCAAGCACTGCCCTCTGGGCCTGTCCAGGTCTGTGGGAAGCTGGTCCCACACACTCTCACTTACACAGCGGCCTAGCAGGAAGTCACAAGGCCTACTAGTAGCTCTCTCTCGTGGGATGGCCCTCCCGGGCCATGGGCACAACTCACAAGCCTGTGTACCCACCACAACTTAACAAAGAAGAAGCCTCCGAAGAGACGTATCATTGAACCCCGCTACCATAATACCAATTAATCATTGGTTCACATTGGTGGGAAGCGGTGGTCGCAGCAGTTGTGTTTGCCCGGATAGAGAAAGGAAGGTATGAAATCATCTTCACTTTATCACCCAATAAAAGGAGCATCCATCTCTCAACGAGTTATCCTGATGTTGTGTCTGCACGTTTCAGCATCCAGACACAGGTACAAGCAGGATCCAGCCGTAATTTACCGAATTTCTTCGAGAATTGTAAGTGGCATCCCAGTGACCCCACGCTACAGCGTCCCATGCTGTTTCTCAAGTCACGTGTTCAGCATCACTTGTATGTTGCTGTTGTTGTTCAGCTCAGCACAGCTGTTTCAGCAAGCCAGAGGTGAGTCTTGTGGTGCTTTCTGCGTCCAGTGTGTTTCACTGTGTTTGTGGGTGGGAGGAGGAGGAAGTGGCCAGATACTCCCTCGTCATACACTCAACAATGCTCCTCGCCACGACACTACCATACACTCACCACTACTCACTACCTCTGCTGTGTTTTCTGCTGTTTTTTGTGCGAATTCTTTGCCAGAGCTGTGTATCCTAGTGTCTGAGGCCACTCGAAGCCACGTGGATCAGCAAGTCACGTGCATCAGCAAGCCACGTGGACCAGCAAGCCATGCGGATCAGCAAGCCATGTGGAGCAGCATGCCACATAGATCACGACACCACGTGGATCCCAACGCCATGTGGGGTGTGGGTGATTTCAGGTGGATCTACAAAGCCAAGTGGGTTACCAAGCCAGATGTCCCAGGTCACATGCTGTGGTCTGCTGCCTGCATCACATTGACGTCACCGATGATGATGCCTGACTTCATGAGGTCACGATGTCTGCCTGACATCATATCGAGATGTCTGCTGACATCACACTGCTGCTGACGTCACCTCACGACATCACGCCTCACATCACATGATGTCACATCGAGTGTTCTAGTAATTATTTCAGTATTGTCGAGAAGATTGAGAGAAGATATATGTTGTGTGTTAAATAGTTCCTCTCAGTCAGTGTTCTCACATGTTAGTATATAGCTTAGTGTTAATTTTGTGCACAGAAAAGCATCATTTGCTAGTTTAAGCTATGTTGTACCGCATGTACCACGGGTGTGTGTAGTTTCCGTGTGTCCATTGAGGTCTGCGGCCGGACCTGAGCAGCACCACTGTGCTAAGTCACCCGTGTGACCAGTGCATTTGACAGCTGATATCAGTCAGCTCTGAGCCCGAGCCCCCTTGTTCAGAAAGCTCTTATGCTCGTCGCTCGTGATCTGCAGAATCGTACCTGCTATGATTAACATCAAGATTTGTTTCACTTCACCTCCAGACCTTCAAAATGCAGTTATATGTACAGAAACAGGTCTGGGGATGCTTAGACTAACCTCTGCTATAACTCCAACTGACAAGAGAATGACACTCGTCAAGCAGCAGTTAGCCCTGTCGGCAGGTGCTGTGTCAGCCTCGTGTCACAAGCTTCAGTGAGCTCCTGCACAAACATGTCACTTTGACTTCTAGCTCGCTCACTGCAGTCTGGTGTATGATGTTGCAACTCCCAGATGTTTCGCCCAGTCGTCTCGCTCCACAACTTGCTCCACGCTCGCCAGCAGTGACAGCCCAGCGACAGTACTAGTCGAGAAGTGTCCTACTGAGTCACTTGCCAGAAGTCCTGCGCAGTTGCCGAGTTTTGTCGACTCCTCAATCGAGGGCACCAGCATGTCGTGCCCCAGGTTGAGTGAAACCTGCAGCAACTCCTACGATGACTGCTTCACTGTTCCAGAGGAGACCGTACCCTGTTACGTCACAGCTCAGCCACAGTGATGTCTCCTGTGTTGCAGTATCTGTCCAGATGCAGGAAGGTGTGTGCAGTGATCACCTTCGACGCTCACTGCCTTTGACCACGATGTTTAGCACACTCCACATGTTTTTTTTTTTCCCTCCCTGTAGGAAGTTTTTTTTTTCCATGTCCATATGTATATATATGTTTTATATTTTGTGTTCTGTGCCTTGTTCCTACGAGAGAGAGACCGAGTTTTTTTTTGCCGCCAGACATGGTCGGGACGACCATATGGCATGTGGCTGAGCGTATGTAGACAGCCTGTACTGTCTGCACAGACAGCCCATGCTGTCTGCCAGCTTAGTTCATATTTCGCACCACACAAGTGCTGCCCTCTGGGCCTGTCCAGGTCTGTGTGAAGCTGGTCCCACACACTCTCACTCACACAGCGGCCTAGCAGGAAGACACAAGGCATACTAGTAGCTCTCTCTCGTGGGATGGCCCTCCCGGGCGATGGGCACAACACACAAGCCTGTGTACCCACCACGACTTAACAATAAAGTAAGAAGCCTCCGAAGAGACGTATCATTGAACCCCGCTAGCATGGCAGTGACGAACTCTAGCTAAAGTCCCCTCAAAGCCATCAACATGACTGACGAAATCGTAATGACATTATTGCAAATAAATCATACCACGGGTGGGGTTTGAATTCGCGGTCAGAGAGTCTCAAAACTCCAGAACATCTCATTAGCCATTGGGATAACTAGCTTCAATAAGATTCGTCCAACAAGGTATATTTCTACACCATAGAAAGGTTAGCTAAGGCACCACTGCGTCCACAAATGCAAGTTTTTTTCAGACGAACCTCCCACTAGCATGTCCGTGACGAACTCTAGCTCAAGTCCTGTCAAAGCTGTCAACATGACTCACGAAATCGTAATGACAGTATTGCAAAAAATCCATACCACGGGAGGGGTTTGAACCCGCTGTCAGAGAGTCTCAAAACTCCAGACCGTCGCATTAGCCACTGGGCCAGCTAGCTTCAATAAGATTCGTCAAACTTGGTTTATTTCTACACCAAAGAAAGGTTAGCATAGGCACCACTTTGTCCACAAATGCAAGCTTTTCAGACGAATCTCCATCTAGCATGTCCGTGACGAACTCTAGCTCAAGTCCTGTCAAAGCTGTCAACATGACTCACGAAATCGTAATGACACGATTACAAACAAACCATGCCACGGGTGGGGTAGAACCAGCTGTCAGAGTCTCAAAACTCCAGACCATCGTGTTAGCCGCTGGGCCAGCTGGCTTCAAAAAGTTTCGTCCAACTAGGTATCTTTCAGCTCCATAGGAAGGTAAGCATAGGCACTACTGAGTCCACAAATGCACGTTTTTACAGACGAATCTGCCGCTAGGATGGCCGTGACGATCTCTAGCTGAAGTCCCTTCACAGCCGTCAACATGACTCCCAAAATCGTAATGACACGATTGCAAACAAACCATACCATTTGTGGGGTTTGAACCCACGGTCAGAGTCTCAAAACTCCAGACCGTCGTGTTAGCCACTGGGCCTGCTATCTTCAGTAAGATTCGTCCAAGTAGGTATATTTCTACACCATAGGAAGGTTAGCATAGGCACCACTGTGTCCAGAAATGTAAATTTTACCGACGAATCTCCTGCTCGAATGGCCGTGACGAACTCTAGCTCAAGTTCCCTCAAAGCTGTCATCATGACTCAAGAAATCGTAATGGCACGTTTGCAAACAAACTATACCATGGGTTTGGTTTGAACCCGCTGTCAGAGAACCCCAAAACTTCGGACAGTCACGTTAGCCTTTGGTCTTGCTAGCTTCAATAAGTGTCGTCCAACTAGATATATTTCTACACCATAGGAAGGTTAACATAGGCACCACTGTGTGCACAAATGTAAGTTTTTACAGATAAACCTCCCGCTAACATATCCGTGACGAACTCTACCTTAAGTCCCCTCAATGGGACTTAATGACGTAATGGCACGTTTGCAAACAAACCATACCATGGGTGGGGTTTGAACCCGATTTCAGAGAGTCTCAAAACTCCAGACCATCACATTAGCCACTGAGACAGCAAGCTTCAATACGTTTCGTCCAAGTTGGTATATTTCTTCACCATACAAAGCTTAGCATAGGCACCACTGTGTCCAAAATGCAAGCTTTTACAGACGAACCTCTCGCTAGCATGACCGTGACGAACTCTAGCTCAAATCCCCACAAAGCCATCAACATGACTCACGAAATCGTAATGACACGATTGCAAACAAATCATAGCACGGGTGGGGTTTCAACTCGCGGTCAGAGAGTCTCAAAACTCCAGACCGTCGCATTAGCCACTGGGCCAGCAAGCTTCATTAAAATTCGTCGATATAGGTATATTTCTATAAAATACGAAGCTTAGCATGGGCACCGATATGTCCAAAATGCAAGATTTTACAGATGAACCTCCAGCTAACTTTGCCGTGATGAACTCTAGCTAAAGTACTCTCAAATTCGTCAACATGACTCACGAAATCGTAATGACACGATTGCAAACAAACCATACCACGGGTTGGATTTGAATCCGCAGTCAGCGAGTCTCAAAACTCCAGACAGTCACGTTAGCATTGCGTCCAGCTAGCGTCAAGAGGATTCGTCCAACTAGGTATATTTCTACACCATTTGAAGGTTAGCATAGGCACGACTGCATCCACAAATGCAAGTTTTTACAGACGAATCCCCCGCTACCATGGCTGCGACGAACACTTGCTCAATTACACTCAAAGCCGTCAACATGATTCACGAAATCGCAATGAAACGATTGCAAACAAACTGTACCACTTGTGGGGTTTCAACCCACGGTCAGAGTCTCAAAACTCCAGACCGTCGTGACAGCCACTGGGCCAGCTAGCTTCAAAAAGATTCGTCCAACTAGGTATATTTCTACTTCATAGGAAGGTTAGCATAGGCACCACTGAGTCCACAAATGCAAGTTTTTACCGACGAATCTGCCGCTAGCATGGCCGTGACGAACTCTTGATCATCATCATCAACAAGTTTACTCTCTATGAGGGTTACAATGTGTGGTTTACAGGATTTGGATATTGTGTGGTTTACATGTAATAAAATACTAATTTCAGAGGGGGCCACTAGGACACCTAGCATGGCTAGGCATTTCGGGCAGACTTAGATTAATTATTAACATTAAATCCTTACAGATTATGGCATTAGGGCTAGGTGACTACATTATAATTTGTGACTAGCTAATATTCATTATTTTAAGAATAAGATTAGCATTTCTGTGTTTATAGTAAGTGGGTGAGTGAGTGTAATTGTGAACCACCAGGTGGTTATCATGTAGTTAGTTGTCAGGGTGTATCAGGGAGATAAGATGTTTTCTAACTGTTGTTTTGGAAGTGATGAGTGTGTCTGCAGTTCTAAAGTTTTCAGGTAGGGTGTTCCAGATTTTAGGTCCTTTGAAATACATTGAACTTTTGTAAAGGTTTAGTCGGACACGGAGAACGTCATAGAGATGTTTGTGTCTGGTGTTATTCCTGTGGATCCTGTTACAACTATCAAGAAAGCGTTTTAGGTAAAAGTTAATATTGGAATATAAGGTCCTGTAGATGTAGATTGCAGAGTAGTAAGTGTTGTTGTTCTGAACAGGGAGTAAGTTTAGATCTATGAAGAGTGGGGGTGGGTGTTGCCAGGGATGGGATTTAGTGATTATTCTTACTGTGGCTTTTTGTTGAGTTGTTTTTGGCTTTAGGTGTGTTGCTGCAGTTGATCCCCAAGCACAGATAGCATAGGTGAGGTATGGATATATAAGTGAATGGTATAGTGTGAGAAGGGCAGTTTGCAGCACGTAGTATCGTATCTTGGAGAGGATCCCCACCGTTTTGGATACTTTTTTTGTTATGTGTTGGATATGGGTGCTGAAATTTAGGTTGTTGTCGAGGTATATGCCAAGGAATTTACCCTCATTATATCTGGCAATTAGAGAGTTGTCGATCTTAATGTTAAGTTGCGCAACATCTGCTCTGCTACCAAACATAATATAATAGGTTTTGTCAGTGTTAAACATAAGTTTATTGGCTGTCATCCAAGTCGATATTTTGAGCAGTTCCTCATTAATAATGGTGTTGAGGGTGGCAAGATTAGAGTGGGAGATGACATAAGTCGTGTCGTCAGCAAAGAGAATAGGTTTCAGGTGTTGGGATATGTTTGGAAGATCATTGGTGTAAATGAGGAAGAGCAGGGGTCCAGGGACACTTCCCTGCAGAACTCCAGTATCAAGTGGCCGTATTGATGAGGCTGTGTCTTTAATGGTGACATACTGATGCCTATTAGAAAGGTAGGATTTGAAATATGCAAGAACATGACCTCTTATACCATAGTGGTCAAGTTTGTGGAGTAGGATGCCGTGGTCTACTGTGTCAAACGCTTTTCTTAGGCCAATAAAAATTCCTAGCGGAAACTCCTTATGCTCCAATGCTGTGTAAAGCAGATCTAGCATTTTTATAATTGCATTATTAGTGCTTTTATTTTTTCTGAATCCAAATTGGCAGGGGTTGAGTATGTTTTGTGCCGTTATAAATGAATACAGACTCTTATGCACGAGTTTCTCGAATATTTTGGATAGCAATGGTAAGTTTGATATTGACCTATAGTTTAAATCTGTAGGGTCACCACCTTTATGTATTGGTGTAACCCTTGCCATCTTGAGTAGTTTCGGGAAACTGCTAGTTTCTAGTGACTTGTTAAAAAGTAATGTAATAGCATGCGAAAGGACATGGGCCACCCGCTTGTACAGTAATGGTGGGACATGAGATAGATTCCCCGAGTTATTTTTAAGTGACTTTATGATTGCGGTGACTTCCGTGGGCTCAGTTGGTACAAGATAGAAGGAATCTGGGAAATTTCCATCTAGGTAGTCCCCGGCACGGTCATTGGTATGTGGGATTTTACTAGCGAGATTAGATCCTATGTTTGAGAAGTCGTTTATCTTGTTAGCTGTATCAGTGGGATGTAGTGGTGTTTCATGAGGTTTAGTTAGGACAATATTCTTGTTTTTTTTTCAGTTTGTTGGTCAACAGAATCTAGGAAAGTGGTTTCCAGGTCTTTTTTTATGTCTCCTCTTGTGTCAGTGAATCTGCTGGAGTAGTGCAGTTGTTTGGCTTTCTTTATTACTTTGGTGAGAACTGATGAATAGTGTTTAAGAATATCTTTGTGTATTAAGCCGTGTCTATATTGCTTTTCATATTGGTGTTTCTTATCAATGGATTTCAGTATGCTGCTGGTTAGCCATGAGCAACCAAGCCGTTTATTCGTGATCTGTTTCGTTTTTATGGGACAATGTTTGTTGTATAGTCTAAGTATTTTGTTAAGAAAAATGTCTGTCCAATCGTCAGGACCAGTGGCATTGGAGAATTCAGTAGGCCAGTCAACAGTCTCTAGGTCTGCTGCGAAATTCCTTATTGAGGCCTCTTCATGGAGTCTAAATGAAACTTTGTTGTATTCGAGTGGTGGCGTACTAATGTTTGTTAAGAGGAAGGTTGGGTAGTGGTCAGTAGTGCTATCTGTGATTATCCCTGAATTAAGGGGGGCTAGTATATTGGTCCATTGTGGTCTGTTATGGTTGCACTTGTCTCAGTGAGCCTGGTTGGTTTAGTTATTATTGGTATGAGAAGTGTGTTGTTCATATTGTTGATGAAATCAGTTACAGTCCGATCATCTGGTAGGCCAAGGTTGATATTGAAGTCTCCAGCTAAGAGAAGGTGGTGCTTGTTCAGTTGTCTGTTTGTTATTAGTGCCTTGAGATTCTCTCTGAAGTTTGGGATGTTTGAGTGGGGTATCCGGTAAATGGCACCGATTGTTACAGGCGTTTTCAGTTTTTTTACAGTAAAATTAGCAAAAATGTATTCCCCATATTCATCACTAAAGCAATTAGTGCTAAGACAAGATAATTGGTTAGAGTAATAGATTGCAATACCACCCCCAACTTGGTTTGTTCTGCAGTTGTGAATTGCTGTGTATCCTGGTAGAGGGTAGATATCTATTGTGTCATGCTTAAGCCAGGTCTCAGTAAGAATAATGCAGGAGAAGGGTGTCTTTAGTGATTCAAGGAGTGCCAGGAGGTCATCATAGTGTTTGCTTAAGGACCTGATGTTGTAGTTAAGAACTGATAGACTTTGAGCAGTGTTCAGGATAGTGCTGGCTTGTGATGCTGTGTAATAAATGCAGTTACTTTCCAATAAGTTTTGATTGTGTGTTAGATTATGGAGGTTTAGATCAGGGTCAACGTGATCATTCATCTTTTAGGTTTAAATAGTGGTTATTTATATCCTGTATTATGTGGCGAGGTCTAATACTGATTTCTGTAGTGGTGGGAGGTTTGGACAAGAATATAGCTACTTCAAGTTCCCTCAAAGCCGTCAACATGACTCACGAAATCATAATGCCTCGATTACAAACAAACCATACCACGGGTGGGGTTTGAACCCGCGGTCAGAGAGTCTCAAAACTCCAGACAATCACGTTAGCCTCTGGGCCAGCTAGCTTCAATAAGATTCGTCCATCTAGGTATATTTCTACACCATTGGAAGATTAGCATAGGCACCACTGTGTCCACAAATGCAAGTTTTTATAGACGAATCTCCTGCTGCTATGGACGTGACGAACTCTAGCTCAAGTCCCTTCAAAGCCTTCAACATGACTCACAAAATCGTAATGACACGATTGCAAACAAACCATACCACGGGTGGGCTTTGAACCCGCTGTCAGAGACTCTCCAAACTCGAGACAGTCGCATTACCCAATGGGGCAACTAGCGTCAATAAGATTCGTCCAACAAGGTTCTTTTCTACACCACAGAAAGGTTAGCATACCTGGAGTTTACTTCGAGAGAGTTCCGGGGATCAACGCACCCGCAGCCGGGCCTGTGACCAGGCCTCCTAGTGGGTCAGAGCCTGATCAACCATGCTGTTACTGCTGGCTGCACGCAATCCAACGCACGAGCCACAGCCTGGCTGCTCAGGTACCGACTTTAGGTGTTTGTCCAGTGCCTGTTTGAAGACAGCCAGGGGTCTATTGGCAATCCCCCTTATGTATGCTGGGAGGCAGTTGAACAGTCTCGGTCCCCTGGCACTTATTGTGATTTTCGTGTGCAAGTTCGGTACTAGTCCCTCTAGGATTTTCCAGGTGTATATCATCATGTATCTCTCCCGCCTGCGTTCCAGTGAGTACACATTCAGGAAATTCAAGCGTTCCCAGTAATTGAGATGTTTTATCTCTGTTATGAGCGCAGTGAAGGTTCTCTGTACATTTTCTAGGTCAGCAATTTCACCTGCCTTGAAAGGTGCTATTAGTGTGCAGCAATATTCCAACCTAGATAGAACAAGCGACCTGAGGAGTGTCATCATGGGCTTGGCATCCCTAGTTTTGAAGGTTCTCATTATCCATCCTGTCATTTTTCTAGCAGATGCGATTGATACAGTGTTATGGTCCTTGAAGGTGAGATCCTCCGACATGATCACTCTGAGGTCTTTGACATTAGTTTCTCGCTCTATTTTGTGGAAGGAATTTGTTTTGTACTCTGATGAAGTTTTAATTTCCTCATGTTTACCATATCGGAGTAATTGAAATTTCTCATCGTTGAACTTCATATTGTTTTCTGCAGCCCACTGAAAGATTTGGTTGATGTCCGCCTGAAGCCTTGCAGTGTCTGCAATGGAAGACACTGTCATGCAGATTCGAGTATCATCTGCAAAGGAAGACACGGTGCTGTGACTGACATACTTGTCTATGTCAGATATGAGGATGAGGAACAAGATGGGAGCGAGTACTGTGCATTGTGAAACAGAGCTTTTCACCGTAGCCGCTTCAGACTTTACTCTGTTGACTACTACACTTTGTGTTCTGTTTGTGAGGAAATTATAGATCCATCTACCAACTTTTCCTGTTATTCCTTTAGCACGCATTTTGTGCGCTATTACACCATGGTCACACTTGTCGAAGGCTTTTGCAAAGTCTGTATATATTACATCTACATTCTTTTTGTCTTCTAGTGCATCTAGGACCGTGTCGAAGTGGTCCAGTAGCTGAGACAGACAGGAGCGACCTGCTCTAAACCCATGTTGCCCTGGGTTTTGTAATTGATGGGTATCTAGATGGGTGTTGATCTTGCTTCTTAAGACCCTTTCAAAGATTTTTATGATATGGGATGTTAGTGCTATCGGTCTGTAGTTCTTTGCTATTGTTTTACTGCCCCCTTTGTGGAGTGGGGCTATGTCTGTTGCTTTTAGTAGCTGTTGGACGACCCCCGTGTCCATGCTCCCTCTCCATAGGATGGTAAAAGCTCGTGATAGGGGCTTCCTGCAGTTCTTGATGAACACAGAGTTTCATGAGTCTGGCCCTGGGGCAGAGTGCATGGGCATGTCATTTATCGCCGGTTCAAAGTCATTTGGTGTCAGGATAATATCAGATAGGCTTGTGTTAACCAAATTCTGTGGCTCTCTCATAAAAAATTCATTTTGATCTTCGACTCTTAGTCTGGTTAGCGACTTGCTAAAAACTGAGTCATATTGGGACTTGAGTAGCTCACTCATTTCCTTGCTGTCGTCTGTGTAGGACCCAACTTGTTTAAGTAGGGGCCTAATACTGGATGTTGTTCTCGACTTTGATTTGGCATAAGAAAAGAAATATTTTGGGTTTCTTTTGATTTCATTTATGGCTTTTAGTTCTTCCCGTGATTCCTGACTCCTGTAAGATTTCTTTAGCTTAAGTTCGATATTTGCTATTTCTCTGACCAGTGATTCCGTACGTATTTCAGATATATTGGCCTCTTTTAACCGCTCTGTTATTCTTTTCCATCGCCTGTGAAGGGAGCGCCTGTCTCTTTCTATTTTGCATCTACTCCTCCTTTTTCTTAAAGGAATAAGCCTAGAGCATACATCGTGTGCCACCGAGTTAATATGTTCTAGACATTAGTTGGGGTCTGTGTTGCTTAGTTTATCTTCCCAGCTTATATCGTTTAGGACTTGATTTACTTGGTCCCACTTTATGTTCTTGTTACTGAAGTAGAATTTGATGAAGGTTCCCTCGTGATTAATCTCATTTTGTCGGTCTGGGGCTCCGCTCATTCATGTCTGAACCTCGATTATGTTGTGATCTGAGTATATTGTTTTTGATATGGTGACGTTTCTTATCAGATCATCACTGTTAGTGAAGATGAGGTCTAGTGTATTCTTCAGTCTAGTAGGCTCTCTTATTTGCTGGTTTAAGTTGAATTTTGTGCAGAGATTTAAAAGCTCGTGTGAGCGAGTTCTCGTCAGAGCTGCCTCCTGGTGTTATCACTGCAACGACAATATTTGCTATATTCCTCCATTTTAGGTGCCTTAAGTTGAAATCCCCCAGGAGCAAGATGTTTTGGGTAGGAGCTGGCAGATTTTCAAGACAGTGGTCAATTTTTGACAGCTGTTCCTGGAATTTCTGGGACATTTCATCTGGAGGCTTGTAGACTACCACAATGACTAGGTTTTGGTTCTCGATCTTTACTGCTAAAACTTCCACTACATCATTTGATGCATTAAGCAATTCTGTGCAAACAAGTGACTCTGCGATATACAGGATAACCCCCCCCCCCCTCTTTGTGCCGATTCACTCTGTCCCATCTGTATAGGTTGAAACCTGGGATCCATATTTCATTGTCTAAGTGATCCTTTATGTGGGTCTCTGAAAGCCGCAAATATTGCCTTTGCCTCTGCAAGCAGTCCACGGATGAAAGGTATTTTGTTGTTCGTTATTGGTTTTAGACCCTGTATATTTGCGAAGAAGAATGTCATTGGACTGGTGGCATTGGTGGTACTGGGGACTACTTTTTTTCCGGCATTAGTATCTGTAAACCATACCCCCGGCCGGGATTGAACCCGCGGTCATAGAGTCTCAAAACTCCAGCCCGTCGCGTTAGCCACTAGACCAGCTAGCCACAATAAGATTCATCCAACTAGGTATATTTCTACACCATAGGACGGTTAGCACAGGCACCTCTGTGACCACAAATGCAAGTTTTTACAGACGAATCTCCAGCTAGCGTGGCCGTGACGAACTCTAGCTCAAGTCCCTTCACTGCCGTCAACATGACTCAAGAAATCGTAATGACACGATTGCAAATAAACCATACCCCCGGCCGGGATTGAACCCGCGGTCATAGAGTCTCAAAACTCCAGCCCGTCGCGTTAGCCACTAGACCAGCTAGCCACAATAAGATTCATCCAACTAGGTATATTTCTACACCATAGGAAGGTTAGCACAGGCACATCTGTGACCACAAATGCTACGCTAGCTTGAGATTCGTCTGTAAAAACTTGCATTTGTGGTCACAGAGGTGCCTGTGCTAACCTTCCTATGGTGTAGAAATATACCTAGTTGGATGAATCTTATTGTGGCTAGCTGGTCTAGTGGCTAACGCGACGGGCTGGAGTTTTGAGACTCTATGACCGCGGGTTCAATTCCGGCCGGGGGTACGGTTTATTTGCAATCGTGTCATTACGATTTCTTGAGTCATTAGTATCTGTATCTGTTGGTTTGGAGTGGAGGTCATCGACTGTGGTTCCACTCCAGAAATGACTGGATTTGGCGTACGATTTCCCCCATTTCCTGCCAGTTTTTTTGTTTCGTTCCTGGCACTAAAAAATATCTCCCTCCTGATTGGTTGTTACTACCCAGGTTTACCCATGGACTGAATGTTTTGTATATTTTTGTCCCCTTTAGATGGTGTGCCTGGCAATTTAAGTTATAGCACAGTCTTTCCTGTACTGAAGAGGGACACATTTCAGTGTGAAAAAGCTTACAGGAAGTGAGTTTGCATTTTCCTGTTGTCATATGGGCACGACATTTTCTAGGGTGGTCATAGTTGCACGTCCCATCTGTTTTTCCAGATTTCCAATGCCTGCAGGTACCAATTGCATAGTATGTGCACAGGCTTGGTTTCTGTTTGCCTTGGGTTTCTGTGACTGTATTCCCTGTTGGTGCATGTTTACCTGTCTCATTCCTATCCTCACTAGTACTAACAATGGAGCTCTCACCAGTTGTTTCTGGTAATATATCCTCACTATTGCTAGTGGATTCCCCTCGTTTGCTATCTCCTGTGGTATTACTAGTTTGTAATATTGGTTTTATTTTGTCTTTGAATACACTTGTTTCCCCACTACAGCTTGTCTCCCTCGGGGTCATTTATATGCATTCCCTCATGCGTACATTTACTGACTACCTGGACAGCACCTCCATCCTCACCATTTCTGTTACCCAGAACATCACCTTCAGCTTCACCATTACTGTATACCAGGACAGCACCTCCATCCTCACCATTACTGTCTCCCAGGACAGCACCTCCATCCTCACCATTACTGTCTACCTGGACAGCACCTCCATCCTCACTATTACTGTCATCCAGGACAGCACCTCCATCCTCACCATTACTGTCTACCTGGACAGCACCTCCATCCTCACTATTACTGTCATCCAGGACAGCACCTCCATCCTCACCATTACTGTCTCCCAGGACAGTACCTCCATACTCACCATTACTGTCTACCTGGACAGCACCTCCATCCTCACCATTACTGTCTCCCAGGACAGCACCTCCATCCTCACTATTACTGTCACCCAGGACAGCACCTCCAGCTTCACCATTACTGTCACCCAGGACAGCACCTCCATCCTTACAGTTTCTGACTACATGGCCAGCAACAAGGGCGATATCATCCAGCCCAGACTTTTTATTTTCCCGTCTCTTATAGAATGCTTCCAGGTTTTCTATGAAGGCTGCTTTGATGTTGTCCTCTTTTAATACCAATGTGATTTTAGTCCACAGATTTATCTCATTTGGGCATACCCAAAAACACTTCCCTGATTTAATACTGCTTGTAGATAGTTCTTGGATATCTGCACAAGGGGCATGACATAAATTTTCACAAAAATGGCAATTTATCCATGTGGAAGCCCGTTTGTTTGATTGACTGCAGACTGCACACAGCTTCATAATGTGATTTGAATGGTTGATTTACTAAAGTTCTACTAGTAACGCCCTGAATATTCTACTAATAACCTTCTTAAAGTGAAGATCTGGCTATTTGTATTTCTATTTCTAACTGTACTTGAATATTAGGACAGCTTACTGGTGTACATTCCTGTTTTATATTTATTGTTCATGTTTGATAAGGGCGCCTAAAACCCCGTCTGTTCATAGCCTGCTTTATTGTCCAACGAATCTGTTTGAAACCAGTCAAAGGTCTGGACCAGTCAAGGGCTCGGACCCAGTCGGATCTGATCAGTGGGTCACTTATTTAAAACATATCTGGTCGGTGATTTGGGCTAACACATGAAGGAAAAACTGGAAATTATTTAACTGAGTGATATGTGATTAGATTGATACAAATTTATAACTTGTGTGTTGAAGAACTGGTGATTGCTGGCAGCTCCTACAATGACTAACTGTCGAAACCTCAACTTTTATTTACAGCCTGACGGAATATTGATCTCTGTATCTAGCTTTTCTAGTTTTTTTTCCGTCTCCTGCACAATAAATGCTATATTATCACCATAGATGATTGATGAAATTATTGGAGGAAAGACGCTTTTTCTTGAGTGATATTTGCTTTTCGTTGTGTATATTGCGACTGCTGGTAACTACAGGTTATATGAATTTCACTGTATACGTATGGTATTTCAAGAATGGAGAAAAACTAATGAAAGTCACTCCACTCTACTAAGTACCATTATATTACTGGTTAGTTGCTACTACAACACTGTATTCTCCTATTCACTGGTATCACTAGATTATATGTGAGGTACACTAGCAGGCCAGGAAGATTATATGTGAGGTACACTAGCAGACCAGGAAGATTATATGTGAGGTACACTAGCAGGCCAGGAAGATTATATGCGAGGTACACTAGCAGACCAGGAAGATTATATGTGAAGTACACTAGCAGGCCAGGAAGATTATATGCGAGGTACACTAGCAGACCAGGAAGATTATATGTGAAGTACACTAGCAGGCCAGGAAGATTATATGCGAGGTACACTAGCAGACCAGGAAGATTATGTGCGAGGTACACTAGCAGGCCAGGAAGATTATATGCGAGGTACACTAGCAGACCAGGAAGATTATGTGAGAGGTACACTAGCAGGCCAGGAAGATTATATGTGAGGTACACTAACAGGCCAGGAAGATTATATGTGAGGTACACTAGCAGGCCAGGAAGATTATATGTGAGATACACTAGCATGCCAGGAAGATTAAATGTGAGGTACACTAGCAGGCCAGGAAGATTATGTGTGAGATACACTAGCAGGCCAGGAAGATTATATGTGAGGTACACTAGCAGGCCAGGAAGATTATATGTGAGGTACACTAGCAGGCCAGGAAGAGTGTATGCGAGTTACACTAGCAGGCCAGGAAGAATAAATGTGAGGTACACTAGCAGGCCAGGAAGATTATATGTGAGGTACACTAGCAGGCTAGAAAGATTATATGTGAGGTACACTAGCAGGCCAGGAAGATTATATGTGAGGTACACTAGCAGGCCTGGAAGATTATATGCGAGGTACACTAGCAGACCAGGAAGATTATGTGCGAGGTACACTAGCAGGCCAGGAAGATTATATGCGAGGTACACTAGCAGACCAGGAAGATTATGTGCGAGGTACACTAGCAGGCCAGGAAGATTATATGCGAGGTACACTAGCAGGCCAGGAAGATTATATGCGAGATACACTAGCAGACCAGGAAGATTATGTGAGAGGTACACTAGCAGGCCAGGAAGATTATATGTGAGGTACACTAACAGGCCAGGAAGATTATATGTGAGGTACACTAGCAGGCCAGGAAGATTATATGTGAGATACACTAGCAGGCCAGGAAGATTAAATGTGAGGTACACTAGCAGGCCAGGAAGATTATGTGTGAGATACACTAGCAGGCCAGGAAGATTATATGTGAGGTACACTAGCAGGCCAGGAAGATTATATGTGAGGTACACTAGCAGGCCAGGAAGATTATATGTGAGATACACTAGCAGGCCAGGAAGATTAAATGTGAGGTACACTAGCAGGCCAGGAAGATTATATGTGAGGTACACTAGCAGACCAGGAAGATTATATGTGAGGTACACTAGCAGGCCAGGAAGATTATATGTGAGGTACACTAGCAGGCCAGGAAGATTATATGTGAGGTACACTAGCAGACCAGGAAGATTATATGTGAGGTACACTAGCAGGCCAGGAAGATTATGTGTGAGGTACACTAGCAGGCCAGGAAGATTATATGCGAGGTACACTAGCAGGCCAGGAAGATTATATGCGAGATATACTAGCAGACCAGGAAGATTATGTGAGAGGTACACTAGCAGGCCAGGAAGATTATATGTGAGGTACACTAACAGGCCAGGAAGATTATATGTGAGGTACACTAGCAGGCCAGGAAGATTATATGTGAGGTATACTAACAGGCCAGGAAGATTATTAAAACAGCTGACCTGTGTGGTAAGTTTCTGGCGATTTCTGGCACCTGCCTCTTTGGGCCTATCACTTCAGTTCCTATTACACCTGTTTTAAATGGCACTTTAGCATTTGTATACTTGGGTGCCACTGTAGTATACACTATAACACTATGTATACTAGGGTGTCACTGTAGTATACACTATAACACTATGTATACTAGGGTGTCACTGTAGTATACACTATAACACTATGTATACTAGGGCACCACCGTAGTATACACTATAACACTATGTATACTAGGGTGTCACTGTAGTATACACTATAACACTATGTATACTAGGGTACCACCGTAGTATACACTATAACACTATGTATACTAGGGTGTCACTGTAGTATACACTATAACACTATGTATACTAGGGTGTCACTGTAGTATACACTATAACACTATGTATACTAGGGTACCACCGTAGTATACACTATAACACTATGTATACTAGGGTGTCACTGTAGTATACACTATAACACTATGTATACTAGGGTACCACCGTAGTATACACTATAACACTATGTATACTAGGGTGTCACTGTAGTATACACTATAACACTATGTATACTAGGGTACCACCGTAGTATACACTATAACACTATGTATACTAGGGTGTCACTGTAGTATACACTATAACACTATGTATACTAGGGTGTCACTGTAGTATACACTATAACACTATGTATACTAGGGTGTCACTGTAGTATACACTATAACACTATGTATACTAGGGTGTCACTGTAGTATACACTATAACACTATGTATACACAATATTATCAGGGACAGTTTCTTTCCTCTGACAAAGAAAAGTTCTATTATTATTATTTTGCACACGTGTGCAAGTTCGGTACTAGTCCCAGAGGGACTAGTACCGAACTTTCACACGAAAATCACCCACTACGAAAGCAAAAGACTTGGCAGACGATGCACCATCCCCCCAATGAAAAGCAGGGGTGTCACTAGCACGTTAAGAGACCATACAATAAGTGTCAGGGGCCCGAGACTGTTCAACTGCCTCCCAGCACACATAAGGGGGATTACCAACAGACCCCTGGCAGTCTTCAAGCTGGCACTGGACAAGCACCTAAAGTCAGTTCCGGATCAGCCGGGCTGTGGCTCGTATGTTGGTTTGCGTGCAGCCAGCAGCAACAGCCTGGTTGATCAGGCTCTGATCCACCAGGAGGCCTGGTCTTAGACCGGGCCGCGGGGGCGTTGACCCCCGGAACTCTCTCCAGGTAAACTCCAGGTAAACACTAGGCCTATGATTTCCCTCTGGCAGTAAACTCTGCTAGGTAGTGCACACTGATTCTCCTTTTTTGACTCAGTATATAATGTTTTCCGCCCAAGATTGGTTCCAGGCGCTAGAGGGATGTATCGTATAGGATTGATGACACAAATTAAAGTTTTAGCACGTAAGAGCGACCGTGAAAACACGAAAAAACCGTGAGCACAACGAGGCACGGCGGGGACGGCGTCGGTAGAATGTTGAACTTTTGGAAATATTCCAAATATTTTGGGATTTACGTGGGAGTAAAGGGCAGATTTTTTGCAAAATTCTAATAACTAACAAACTTTATTTTTTTTTGTTGAATAAAGATAAGATATTTAGAGGAAAGTGCACCATTGAAAAATCATATTAGCATAGTTCTCTCTGTACCAAGTGTGCAAACATCGTTACGCCGTGCCATACGGGACCACCCTCCTGCCAAAAGGCATTTTCAGTTAATCGTTCTTTTTTCAGCTGTTGTTTGCGATATCTTATAGACAAATATTTTCTGTATATAGTGTACTTGTGCACCAAAAATGTAAGAAATCTGACGATAAAAAAATTGGCCAAACAATAGTTGTTATACTGCTCTTAATTTATACTTGATGTGTATTATGATGGTTTGAGGCCATGTGCAGGGGGAAGGATTGTCAGTATTATAGGACTGCTGTCTTGTATTATGATGGTTTGAGGCCATGTGCAGGGGGAAGGATTGTCAGTATTATAGGACTGCTGTCTTGTATTATGATGGTTTGATGCCATGTACAGGGGGAAGGATTGTCAGTATTATAGGACTGCTGTCTTGTATTATGATGGTTTGATGCCATGTGCAGGGGGAAGGATTGTCAGTATTATAGGACTGCTGTCTTGTATTATGATGGTTTGATGCCATGTGCAGGGGGAAGGATTGTCAGTATTATAGGACTGCTGTCTTGTATTATGATGGTTTGATGCCATGTACAGGGGGAAGGATTGTCAGTATTATAGGACTGCTGTCTTGTATTATGATGGTTTGAGGCCATGTGCAGGGGGAAGGATTGTCAGTATTATAGGACTGCTGTCTTGTATTATGATGGTTTGAGGCCATGTGCAGGGGGAAGGATTGTCAGTATTATAGGACTGCTGTCTTGTATTATGATGGTTTGAGGCCATGTGCAGGGGGAAGGATTGTCAGTATTATAGGACTGCTGTCTTGTATTATGATGGTTTGATGCCATGTGCAGGGGGAAGGATTGTCAGTATTATAGGACTGCTGTCTTGTATTATGATGGTTTGATGCCATGTGCAGGGGGAAGGATTGTCAGTATTATAGGACTGCTGTCTTGTATTATGATGGTTTGAGGCCATGTGCAGGGGGAAGGATTGTCAGTATTATAGGACTGCTGTCTTGTATTATGATGGTTTGAGGCCATGTGCAGGGGGAAGGATTGTCAGTATTATA
This sequence comes from Cherax quadricarinatus, assembly GCF_038502225.1. Taxonomy (NCBI): domain Eukaryota; kingdom Metazoa; phylum Arthropoda; class Malacostraca; order Decapoda; family Parastacidae; genus Cherax; species Cherax quadricarinatus. The sequence continues at coordinate 248,487 of NW_027195213.1, read as the reverse complement.
GGACTGCTGTCTTGTATTATGATGGTTTGAGGCCATGTGCAGGGGGAAGGATTGTCAGTATTATAGGACTGCTGTCTTGTATTATGATGGTTTGAGGCCATGTGCAGGGGGAAGGATTGTCAGTATTATAGGACTGCTGTCTTGTATTATGATGGTTTGAGGCCATGTGCAGGGGGAAGGATTGTCAGTATTATAGGACTGCTGTCTTGTATTATGATGGTTTGAGGCCATGTACAGGGGGAAGGATTGTCAGTATTATAGGACTGCTGTCTTGTATTATGATGGTTTGATGCCATGTGCAGGGGGAAGGATTGTCAGTATTATAGGACTGCTGTCTTGTATTATGATGGTTTGATGCCATGTACAGGGGGAAGGATTGTCAGTATTATAGGACTGCTGTCTTGTATTATGATGGTTTGATGCCATGTACAGGGGGAAGGATTGTCAGTATTATAGGACTGCTGTCTTGTATTATGATGGTTTGAGGCCATGTACAGGGGGAAGGATTGTCAGTATTATAGGACTGCTGTCTTGTATTATGATGGTTTGATGCCATGTGCAGGGGGAAGGATTGTCAGTATTATAGGACTGCTGTCTTGTATTATGATGGTTTGATGCCATGTGCAGGGGGAAGGATTGTCAGTATTATAGGACTGCTGTCTTGTATTATGATGGTTTGATGCCATGTGCAGGGGGAAGGATTGTCAGTATTATAGGACTGCTGTCTTGTATTATGATGGTTTGATGCCATGTACAGGGGGAAGGATTGTCAGTATTATAGGACTGCTGTCTTGTATTATGATGGTTTGAGGCCATGTGCAGGGGGAAGGATTGTCAGTATTATAGGACTGCTGTCTTGTATTATGATGGTTTGATGCCATGTGCAGGGGGAAGGATTGTCAGTATTATAGGACTGCTGTCTTGTATTATGATGGTTTGATGCCATGTACAGGGGGAAGGATTGTCAGTATTATAGGACTGCTGTCTTGTATTATGATGGTTTGAGGCCATGTGCAGGGGGAAGGATTGTCAGTATTATAGGACTGCTGTCTTGTATTATGATGGTTTGAGGCCATGTGCAGGGGGAAGGATTGTCAGTATTATAGGACTGCTGTCTTGTATTATGATGGTTTGAGGCCATGTGCAGGGGGAAGGATTGTCAGTATTATAGGACTGCTGTCTTGTATTATGATGGTTTGAGGCCATGTGCAGGGGGAAGGATTGTCAGTATTATAGGACTGCTGTCTTGTATTATGATGGTTTGATGCCATGTGCAGGGGGAAGGATTGTCAGTATTATAGGACTGCTGTCTTGTATTATGATGGTTTGATGCCATGTGCAGGGGGAAGGATTGTCAGTATTATAGGACTGCTGTCTTGTATTATGATGGTTTGAGGCCATGTGCAGGGGGAAGGATTGTCAGTATTATAGGACTGCTGTCTTGTATTATGATGGTTTGAGGCCATGTGCAGGGGGAAGGATTGTCAGTATTATAGGACTGCTGTCTTGTATTATGATGGTTTGATGCCATGTGCAGGGGGAAGGATTGTCAGTATTATAGGACTGCTGTCTTGTATTATGATGGTTTGAGGCCATGTGCAGGGGGAAGGATTGTCAGTATTATAGGACTGCTGTCTTGTATTATGATGGTTTGAGGCCATGTGCAGGGGGAAGGATTGTCAGTATTATAGGACTGCTGTCTTGTATTATGATGGTTTGATGCCATGTGCAGGGGGAAGGATTGTCAGTATTATAGGACTGCTGTCTTGTATTATGATGGTTTGATGCCATGTGCAGGGGGAAGGATTGTCAGTATTATAGGACTGCTGTCTTGTATTATGATGGTTTGAGGCCATGTGCAGGGGGAAGGATTGTCAGTATTATAGGACTGCTGTCTTGTATTATGATGGTTTGATGCCATGTGCAGGGGGAAGGATTGTCAGTATTATAGGACTGCTGTCTTGTATTATGATGGTTTGAGGCCATGTGCAGGGGGAAGGATTGTCAGTATTATAGGACTGCTGTCTTGTATTATGATGGTTTGAGGCCATGTGCAGGGGGAAGGATTGTCAGTATTATAGGACTGCTGTCTTGTATTATGATGGTTTGATGCCATGTACAGGGGGAAGGATTGTCAGTATTATAGGACTGCTGTCTTGTATTATGATGGTTTGAGGCCATGTACAGGGGGAAGGATTGTCAGTATTATAGGACTGCTGTCTTGTATTATGATGGTTTGAGGCCATGTGCAGGGGGTCATTATGATACCATGTACAGGGGAAGGATTGTCAGTATTATAGGACTGCTGTCTTGTATTATGATGGTTTGATGCCATGTACAGGGGGAAGGATTGTCAGTATTATAGGACTGCTGTCTTGTATTATGATGGTTTGATGCCATGTGCAGGGGGAAGGATTGTCAGTATTATAGGACTGCTGTCTTGTATTATGATGGTTTGAGGCCATGTACAGGGGGAAGGATTGTCAGTATTATAGGACTGCTGTCTTGTATTATGATGGTTTGATGCCATGTACAGGGGGAAGGATTGTCAGTATTATAGGACTGCTGTCTTGTATTATGATGGTTTGAGGCCATGTGCAGGGGGAAGGATTGTCAGTATTATAGGACTGCTGTCTTGTATTATGATGGTTTGAGGCCATGTGCAGGGGGAAGGATTGTCAGTATTATAGGACTGCTGTCTTGTATTATGATGGTTTGAGGCCATGTACAGGGGGAAGGATTGTCAGTATTATAGGACTGCTGTCTTGTATTATGATGGTTTGATGCCATGTACAGGGGGAAGGATTGTCAGTATTATAGGACTGCTGTCTTGTATTATGATGGTTTGAGGCCATGTGCAGGGGGAAGGATTGTCAGTATTATAGGACTGCTGTCTTGTATTATGATGGTTTGATGCCATGTGCAGGGGGAAGGATTGTCAGTATTATAGGACTGCTGTCTTGTATTATGATGGTTTGATGCCATGTACAGGGGGAAGGATTGTCAGTATTATAGGACTGCTGTCTTGTATTATGATGGTTTGATGCCATGTACAGGGGGAAGGATTGTCAGTATTATAGGACTGCTGTCTTGTATTATGATGGTTTGAGGCCATGTGCAGGGGGAAGGATTGTCAGTATTATAGGACTGCTGTCTTGTATTATGATGGTTTGAGGCCATGTACAGGGGGAAGGATTGTCAGTATTATAGGACTGCTGTCTTGTATTATGATGGTTTGAGGCCATGTGCAGGGGGAAGGATTGTCAGTATTATAGGACTGCTGTCTTGTATTATGATGGTTTGAGGCCATGTACAGGGGGAAGGATTGTCAGTATTATAGGACTGCTGTCTTGTATTATGATGGTTTGAGGCCATGTGCAGGGGGAAGGATTGTCAGTATTATAGGACTGCTGTCTTGTATTATGATGGTTTGATGCCATGTACAGGGGGAAGGATTGTCAGTATTATAGGACTGCTGTCTTGTATTATGATGGTTTGATGCCATGTGCAGGGGGAAGGATTGTCAGTATTATAGGACTGCTGTCTTGTATTATGATGGTTTGAGGCCATGTGCAGGGGGAAGGATTGTCAGTATTATAGGACTGCTGTCTTGTATTATGATGGTTTGATGCCATGTACAGGGGGAAGGATTGTCAGTATTATAGGACTGCTGTCTTGTATTATGATGGTTTGATGCCATGTACAGGGGGAAGGATTGTCAGTATTATAGGACTGCTGTCTTGTATTATGATGGTTTGATGCCATGTGCAGGGGGAAGGATTGTCAGTATTATAGGACTGCTGTCTTGTATTATGATGGTTTGAGGCCATGTGCAGGGGGAAGGATTGTCAGTATTATAGGACTGCTGTCTTGTATTATGATGGTTTGATGCCATGTGCAGGGGGAAGGATTGTCAGTATTATAGGACTGCTGTCTTGTATTATGATGGTTTGATGCCATGTGCAGGGGGAAGGATTGTCAGTATTATAGGACTGCTGTCTTGTATTATGATGGTTTGATGCCATGTGCAGGGGGAAGGATTGTCAGTATTATAGGACTGCTGTCTTGTATTATGATGGTTTGAGGCCATGTACAGGGGGAAGGATTGTCAGTATTATAGGACTGCTGTCTTGTATTATGATGGTTTGATGCCATGTACAGGGGGAAGGATTGTCAGTATTATAGGACTGCTGTCTTGTATTATGATGGTTTGAGGCCATGTGCAGGGGGAAGGATTGTCAGTATTATAGGACTGCTGTCTTGTATTATGATGGTTTGATGCCATGTGCAGGGGGAAGGATTGTCAGTATTATAGGACTGCTGTCTTGTATTATGATGGTTTGATGCCATGTACAGGGGGAAGGATTGTCAGTATTATAGGACTGCTGTCTTGTATTATGATGGTTTGATGCCATGTGCAGGGGGAAGGATTGTCAGTATTATAGGACTGCTGTCTTGTATTATGATGGTTTGATGCCATGTACAGGGGGAAGGATTGTCAGTATTATAGGACTGCTGTCTTGTATTATGATGGTTTGATGCCATGTACAGGGGGAAGGATTGTCAGTATTATAGGACTGCTGTCTTGTATTATGATGGTTTGAGGCCATGTGCAGGGGGAAGGATTGTCAGTATTATAGGACTGCTGTCTTGTATTATGATGGTTTGAGGCCATGTGCAGGGGGAAGGATTGTCAGTATTATAGGACTGCTGTCTTGTATTATGATGGTTTGATGCCATGTACAGGGGGAAGGATTGTCAGTATTATAGGACTGCTGTCTTGTATTATGATGGTTTGATGCCATGTGCAGGGGGAAGGATTGTCAGTATTATAGGACTGCTGTCTTGTATTATGATGGTTTGATGCCATGTGCAGGGGGAAGGATTGTCAGTATTATAGGACTGCTGTCTTGTATTATGATGGTTTGATGCCATGTGCAGGGGGAAGGATTGTCAGTATTATAGGACTGCTGTCTTGTATTATGATGGTTTGATGCCATGTACAGGGGGAAGGATTGTCAGTATTATAGGACTGCTGTCTTGTATTATGATGGTTTGAGGCCATGTGCAGGGGGAAGGATTGTCAGTATTATAGGACTGCTGTCTTGTATTATGATGGTTTGATGCCATGTACAGGGGGAAGGATTGTCAGTATTATAGGACTGCTGTCTTGTATTATGATGGTTTGAGGCCATGCCATGTGCTGTCTTGTATTATGATGGTTTGAGGCATGTGGGGAAGGATTGTCAGTATTATAGGACTGCTGTCTTGTATTATGATGGTTTGAGGCCATGTACAGGGGGAAGGATTGTCAGTATTATAGGACTGCTGTCTTGTATTATGATGGTTTGATGCCATGTACAGGGGGAAGGATTGTCAGTATTATAGGACTGCTGTCTTGTATTATGATGGTTTGATGCCATGTGCAGGGGGAAGGATTGTCAGTATTATAGGACTGCTGTCTTGTATTATGATGGTTTGATGCCATGTACAGGGGGAAGGATTGTCAGTATTATAGGACTGCTGTCTTGTATTATGATGGTTTGATGCCATGTGCAGGGGGAAGGATTGTCAGTATTATAGGACTGCTGTCTTGTATTATGATGGTTTGATGCCATGTACAGGGGGAAGGATTGTCAGTATTATAGGACTGCTGTCTTGTATTATGATGGTTTGATGCCATGTGCAGGGGGAAGGATTGTCAGTATTATAGGACTGCTGTCTTGTATTATGATGGTTTGAGGCCATGTGCAGGGGGAAGGATTGTCAGTATTATAGGACTGCTGTCTTGTATTATGATGGTTTGAGGCCATGTGCAGGGGGAAGGATTGTCAGTATTATAGGACTGCTGTCTTGTATTATGATGGTTTGATGCCATGTGCAGGGGGAAGGATTGTCAGTATTATAGGACTGCTGTCTTGTATTATGATGGTTTGATGCCATGTGCAGGGGGAAGGATTGTCAGTATTATAGGACTGCTGTCTTGTATTATGATGGTTTGAGGCCATGTGCAGGGGGAAGGATTGTCAGTATTATAGGACTGCTGTCTTGTATTATGATGGTTTGATGCCATGTGCAGGGGGAAGGATTGTCAGTATTATAGGACTGCTGTCTTGTATTATGATGGTTTGATGCCATGTGCAGGGGGAAGGATTGTCAGTATTATAGGACTGCTGTCTTGTATTATGATGGTTTGAGGCCATGTGCAGGGGGAAGGATTGTCAGTATTATAGGACTGCTGTCTTGTATTATGATGGTTTGATGCCATGTACAGGGGGAAGGATTGTCAGTATTATAGGACTGCTGTCTTGTATTATGATGGTTTGATGCCATGTGCAGGGGGAAGGATTGTCAGTATTATAGGACTGCTGTCTTGTATTATGATGGTTTGAGGCCATGTGCAGGGGGAAGGATTGTCAGTATTATAGGACTGCTGTCTTGTATTATGATGGTTTGAGGCCATGTACAGGGGGAAGGATTGTCAGTATTATAGGACTGCTGTCTTGTATTATGATGGTTTGATGCCATGTGCAGGGGGAAGGATTGTCAGTATTATAGGACTGCTGTCTTGTATTATGATGGTTTGAGGCCATGTGCAGGGGGAAGGATTGTCAGTATTATAGGACTGCTGTCTTGTATTATGATGGTTTGAGGCCATGTGCAGGGGGAAGGATTGTCAGTATTATAGGACTGCTGTCTTGTATTATGATGGTTTGAGGCCATGTGCAGGGGGAAGGATTGTCAGTATTATAGGACTGCTGTCTTGTATTATGATGGTTTGAGGCCATGTGCAGGGGGAAGGATTGTCAGTATTATAGGACTGCTGTCTTGTATTATGATGGTTTGAGGCAGGGGGAAGGATTGTCATGTGCATTATGATGGGATGATGTAGGGGGATTGTCAGTATTATAGGACTGCTGTCTTGTATTATGATGGTTTGATGCCATGTGCAGGGGGAAGGATTGTCAGTATTATAGGACTGCTGTCTTGTATTATGATGGTTTGATGCCATGTACAGGGGGAAGGATTGTCAGTATTATAGGACTGCTGTCTTGTATTATGATGGTTTGAGGCCATGTGCAGGGGGAAGGATTGTCAGTATTATAGGACTGCTGTCTTGTATTATGATGGTTTGAGGCCATGTGCAGGGGGAAGGATTGTCAGTATTATAGGACTGCTGTCTTGTATTATGATGGTTTGATGCCATGTGCAGGGGGAAGGATTGTCAGTATTATAGGACTGCTGTCTTGTATTATGATGGTTTGATGCCATGTGCAGGGGGAAGGATTGTCAGTATTATAGGACTGCTGTCTTGTATTATGATGGTTTGATGCCATGTACAGGGGGAAGGATTGTCAGTATTATAGGACTGCTGTCTTGTATTATGATGGTTTGATGCCATGTGCAGGGGGAAGGATTGTCAGTATTATAGGACTGCTGTCTTGTATTATGATGGTTTGATGCCATGTGCAGGGGGAAGGATTGTCAGTATTATAGGACTGCTGTCTTGTATTATGATGGTTTGATGCCATGTGCAGGGGGAAGGATTGTCAGTATTATAGGACTGCTGTCTTGTATTATGATGGTTTGATGTACAGGGGGAAGGATTGTCAGTATTATAGGACTGCTGTCTTGTATTATGATGGTTTGATGCCATGGGGGGAAGGATTGTCAGTATTATAGGACTGCTGTCTTGTATTATGATGGTTTGAGGCCATGTACAGGGGGAAGGATTGTCAGTATTATAGGACTGCTGTCTTGTATTATGATGGTTTGATGCCATGTACAGGGGGAAGGATTGTCAGTATTATAGGACTGCTGTCTTGTATTATGATGGTTTGAGGCCATGTACAGGGGGAAGGATTGTCAGTATTATAGGACTGCTGTCTTGTATTATGATGGTTTGATGCCATGTACAGGGGGAAGGATTGTCAGTATTATAGGACTGCTGTCTTGTATTATGATGGTTTGAGGCCATGTACAGGGGGAAGGATTGTCAGTATTATAGGACTGCTGTCTTGTATTATGATGGTTTGAGGCCATGTGCAGGGGGAAGGATTGTCAGTATTATAGGACTGCTGTCTTGTATTATGATGGTTTGAGGCCATGTACAGGGGGAAGGATTGTCAGTATTATAGGACTGCTGTCTTGTATTATGATGGTTTGAGGCCATGTACAGGGGGAAGGATTGTCAGTATTATAGGACTGCTGTCTTGTATTATGATGGTTTGAGGCCATGTGCAGGGGGAAGGATTGTCAGTATTATAGGACTGCTGTCTTGTATTATGATGGTTTGAGGCCATGTGCAGGGGGAAGGATTGTCAGTATTATAGGACTGCTGTCTTGTATTATGATGGTTTGAGGCCATGTGCAGGGGGAAGGATTGTCAGTATTATAGGACTGCTGTCTTGTATTATGATGGTTTGATGCCATGTACAGGGGGAAGGATTGTCAGTATTATAGGACTGCTGTCTTGTATTATGATGGTTTGAGGCCATGTGCAGGGGGAAGGATTGTCAGTATTATAGGACTGCTGTCTTGTATTATGATGGTTTGAGGCCATGTGCAGGGGGAAGGATTGTCAGTATTATAGGACTGCTGTCTTGTATTATGATGGTTTGATGCCATGTACAGGGGGAAGGATTGTCAGTATTATAGGACTGCTGTCTTGTATTATGATGGTTTGAGGCCATGTGCAGGGGGAAGGATTGTCAGTATTATAGGACTGCTGTCTTGTATTATGATGGTTTGAGGCCATGTGCAGGGGGAAGGATTGTCAGTATTATAGGACTGCTGTCTTGTATTATGATGGTTTGAGGCCATGTGCAGGGGGAAGGATTGTCAGTATTATAGGACTGCTGTCTTGTATTATGATGGTTTGAGGCCATGTGCAGGGGGAAGGATTGTCAGTATTATAGGACTGCTGTCTTGTATTATGATGGTTTGAGGCCATGTGCAGGGGGAAGGATTGTCAGTATTATAGGACTGCTGTCTTGTATTATGATGGTTTGAGGCCATGTGCAGGGGGAAGGATTGTCAGTATTATAGGACTGCTGTCTTGTATTATGATGGTTTGAGGCCATGTGCAGGGGGAAGGATTGTCAGTATTATAGGACTGCTGTCTTGTATTATGATGGTTTGAGGCCATGTGCAGGGGGAAGGATTGTCAGTATTATAGGACTGCTGTCTTGTATTATGATGGTTTGAGGCCATGTGCAGGGGGAAGGATTGTCAGTATTATAGGACTGCTGTCTTGTATTATGATGGTTTGAGGCCATGTGCAGGGGGAAGGATTGTCAGTATTATAGGACTGCTGTCTTGTATTATGATGGTTTGATGCCATGTGCAGGGGGAAGGATTGTCAGTATTATAGGACTGCTGTCTTGTATTATGATGGTTTGATGCCATGTGCAGGGGGAAGGATTGTCAGTATTATAGGACTGCTGTCTTGTATTATGATGGTTTGATGCCATGTGCAGGGGGAAGGATTGTCAGTATTATAGGACTGCTGTCTTGTATTATGATGGTTTGATGCCATGTACAGGGGGAAGGATTGTCAGTATTATAGGACTGCTGTCTTGTATTATGATGGTTTGATGCCATGTGCAGGGGGAAGGATTGTCAGTATTATAGGACTGCTGTCTTGTATTATGATGGTTTGATGCCATGTACAGGGGGAAGGATTGTCAGTATTATAGGACTGCTGTCTTGTATTATGATGGTTTGATGCCATGTGCAGGGGGAAGGATTGTCAGTATTATAGGACTGCTGTCTTGTATTATGATGGTTTGATGCCATGTGCAGGGGGAAGGATTGTCAGTATTATAGGACTGCTGTCTTGTATTATGATGGTTTGATGCCATGTACAGGGGGAAGGATTGTCAGTATTATAGGACTGCTGTCTTGTATTATGATGGTTTGAGGCCATGTACAGGGGGAAGGATTGTCAGTATTATAGGACTGCTGTCTTGTATTATGATGGTTTGAGGCCATGTACAGGGGGAAGGATTGTCAGTATTATAGGACTGCTGTCTTGTATTATGATGGTTTGAGGCCATGTGCAGGGGGAAGGATTGTCAGTATTATAGGACTGCTGTCTTGTATTATGATGGTTTGAGGCCATGTGCAGGGGGAAGGATTGTCAGTATTATAGGACTGCTGTCTTGTATTATGATGGTTTGAGGCCATGTACAGGGGGAAGGATTGTCAGTATTATAGGACTGCTGTCTTGTATTATGATGGTTTGAGGCCATGTACAGGGGGAAGGATTGTCAGTATTATAGGACTGCTGTCTTGTATTATGATGGTTTGAGGCCATGTACAGGGGGAAGGATTGTCAGTATTATAGGACTGCTGTCTTGTATTATGATGGTTTGAGGCCATGTACAGGGGGAAGGATTGTCAGTATTATAGGACTGCTGTCTTGTATTATGATGGTTTGAGGCCATGTGAAGAGGGAAGCATTGCCAATATTACAGGGGTGCTGCCTTGTATTATGATGGTTTGATGCCATGTGCAGGGGGAAGGATTGCCAATATGATTGATGCCATGTGTGGGGGAAAGGATTGCCAAGATGACTGTACCTCTGTCTTGTATTATGATGGTTTGATGCCATGGGCATGGGGAAGGATTGCCAAGATTATAGGACCACAGTCTTGTATTATGCATTACCTGGAGTTTGCCTGGAGAGAGTTCCGGGGGTCAAAGCCCCCGCGGCCCGGTCTGTGATCAGGCCTCCTGGTGGATCAGAGCCTGATCAACCAGGCTGTTACGGCTGGCTGCACGTAAACCAACGTACGAGCCACAGCCCGGCTGGGCAGGAACCTACTTTAGGTGCTTGTCCAGTGCCAGCTTGAAGACTGCCAGGGGTCTGTTGGTAATCCCCCTTATGTATGCTGGGAGGCAGTTGAACAGTCTCGGGCCCCTGACACTTATTGTTTGGCGATTGGTGATTATTTTAAAATTTACTATGATGAGGTGTGTTCCTTTATAACCCCATGAATTAATATTAATTTTTTTTGTTGCATTGTATGCATTTTTGGACTTTGGGGACTTTTGTATTAAGCACTTTCAATGAACCCCGTTCTTGGGGACCTAGGATAAACTGGGGGGGAAGGGGTTTATTATTTTTTTCTGGCATATTTCATGATGTCAGTGTGAAGGTACTGCACTAGACTTTGTTTGCCATGGCTGTGAATTACTACCCTTCAGTTACATGTTTTAAGTTTATAGATGAAGGAGAGTGGTTATGTAGCACCAGAGAAATGTTTTTTAAAATTATGTGGGTTAAAGTTCGTTGTGTGTATTCTCATTAACATCTGCTGGTTATTAATTGATGTAAGAATTTAATTGTATGTATAGGTCTAGTTTTTATTTCATGTTTTAGTTTGTTATTATGTATGTTAAAATTCTGACGTACCAGTAATGCACTGGAGATTTGGTTTTCATCGTTACAGGTATTGTTCCAGTTTTCTGTGGAAAATTATTAGTTTTTTTTTGTTTATATGTATGTGGGATGTGTTAAATTATGGAAGGGTATTGGTCTCATACCTCTTTGATGTGGAAGATATGTCTGTTATATCTGTATAAATTTTTGTTATAATAGCATGTATATTACCATTGTATGCTACATGTATGTACCCTTCTGTTTTTTTTAAATAAAATATAAAAAAATATCAACATGGGAACAGCATAATCAATTAAGGACCTAACATAGACTATGTACATCATTCTCACGATTCTCACATAAGCACCATAGTTGGGATTGTAGCCAGCAACAGCTTTGAGAGCATTTAGCCTAGCTTTGCATTTCTTGTTTAGTTGTGGTATAGTGGATTTGTTAAAGGGTACATCTACACCAAGATATCTGTAAGTTTTAACGTAGCTAATGTTTTCACACTGCAAATAGATGGGTGGGGGATGTCGTTTGCTTCTTAATATCTTTGATTTAGAGGAAGATATTATGAGGCCTAGTTCATTACAAATTGCTTGAACTTCATAAAGAATGGTGCTCATCTTCTTATCCCCTGTTGTGTGTATCATGATGTCGTCAGCATAGCTTATAGCTATATGTTTAGGTAAGTAAGTAAGTAAGTTTATTCAGGTATACACAAATACAGTTACATAGAATTATCATACATAGCAGCATATGTGTAGAGAACCTAGGATAACCCAGAAAAGTCAGACAGAGTGACTTATTTCCATTGGGGTGAGGCAGGTAGAGCATTTAGGAGAGCATTAATCAGAATATTAAATAGCATGGGACTAAGAACTCCTCCCTGCGGTGTACCTTGAGATATTTCTTTAGACTCACTTCTAAAGCCTTGGTAAAGGACAAAGGATACTCTATTTGACAGGAGTAGTGAGGAAGGAGGCTCAGCGGTGTATCAAAGGATGCCGCCTTTTCACACCTATGTGTGAAAAATGACACCTATCTGCTAATGACCCTTCCGGCCCCTGCGCCGCGCCCACCTGCTCGTGCTCCCGCCTGTGCTCCTACCCACACCCACGACTTCTTGCGCAGTGCCCACCCACGAGCCGACCCACGCCCTCCGATGCCGCGCCCACACCGACCAGTGCCGCCCCTGCAGCGCCTTCTGCAGAGTCGTCCCGATTGCCCCCACTCCCCATGTAGTTCCCATTTTTAAAAAGGGAGACAGAAAAGAGGCACTAAACTATAGACCCGTGTCACTGACGTGCATAGTATGCAAAGTTATGGAGAAGATTATCAGAAGGAAAGTGGTGGAGCACCTGGAACGGAACAAGAGTATAAACGCCAACCAGCACGGATTCATGGAAGGCAAATCCTGTGTCACAAACCTGGAGTTTTATGATAAAGTAACAGAAGTATGACACGAGAGAGAGGGGTGGGTTCATTGCATCTTCTTGGACTGCAAGAAGGCCTTTGACACAGTTCCCCACAAGAGGTTAGTGCAGAAGCTAGAGGATCAGGTGCACATAACGAGAAGGGCATTGCAACGAATCAGATAATACCTGACAGGGAGGCAGCAACGAGTCATTTTTATGTGATTAGGTATCACAGTGGGCACCTGTGATGAGCGGGGTCCCACAGGGGTCGGTCCTAGGACAAGTGCTATTTTTGGTATATGTGAATGACATGATGGAAGGGTTAGACTCAGAAGTGTCCCTGTTTGCAGATGATGTGAAGTTAATGAGGATAATTAAATAACATGAGGACCAGGCAGGATGTGGAGAAGTTTTCTCCGGGAGGGGGTATCAGCCCCCTTCAGCCCCTTTCAGCCCTGAGGAGCCCAGCCCTCTCAGAAGGGGCAAATATCTTCTTTACTGCTACAGCGAGTAATTGATCGCATATGCAGTACGAGTATGCGACGTGGTCAAGCGACCGCCGCTCCTTGCAGTCCAATGTTGCAGAGTGTATTTTAATAAGAGACAGTCCATCTCTTACCTTAGCAGGGCAATTAAGGAAAATCCTGCTCCCACTTTATTACCATAGTAAAGATAATGGACATTGTTGTCTATGCTTAAGACAGCAAGATTCAAACATTCTGCTTTGCCTCATGGAGGAAGTGGCAAGAAAGAAAAAGTACTAGGTCAGCTTTTCCTTTGTGCTAGGGGCAGTAACGGCTTGGGGTGCTGTGGCGTCTTGAGATTACTTTTGACTCTACTGAGAGTGACACTGATGCCAGGATAACCAACAAAGAACGATCTGTGTGTTAGTGTGAACAAAGTGTCTCATAAAACACAATAAACACTTAAGAGAAGTGTGATCAGCTTCTTTAGTGATAAGATTGTGAACAATAAAGACAAATATTGTGGAACATAGTGTACCAGTGTGTGTATTCCTAGACTATGGAAGACGTGGACATCCAAGGACACTTCAGCTTCTATCAAGTCACCGATATCTGTCGAAGGTGTGAAGAACACCATGGCTCACACTACAAGAGCAAGGTAGGTTACGAATATATTGTAGTACAGGGGACTACGCAGTTCTTGAGTCGCAAGTAGTTTGTAATCAACCTATAGTCGGCAGTAAGGTGCAGACTTTTGAGTCCAAACAAGTACGTAATTTGTCAGCCATCAGTGAATGAAATATGCTGGCATAACACCCCCTAGGGGTAATTTATAATCTTACAAATTATAACTTTACAGCCCGTTGAGGAATGAGTTCGACAGCATCTCAAGACCTCGTCTGCAGGGGTGGCTGTGTAGATGATTTGCTGTCTTTTATCAGCTAAGTGTTATCTATCTTTAAAATTATATCTTAGCTGGTAATCCCATTTCTCAACACAGGATTTCATAGAGACCTGGACAGACTGGACACCTGGTCCAGCAACTGGCTTCTCGAATTTAACCCCACTAAATGCAAAGTCATGAAGATCGGGGAAGGGCACAGAAGACTGCTGACAGAGTATGGGCTAGGTGGCCAAAGACTGCAAACCTCGCTCAAGGAGAAAGATCTTGGGGTGAGTATAACACCGAGCATGTCTCCGGAAGCACACATCAACCAGATAACTGGAGCAGCATATGGGCGCCTGGCAAACCTAAGAACAGCATTCCAATACCTAGTAAGGAATCATTCAAGACACTGTACAAAGTGTACTTCAGGCGCATACTGGAATATGCAGCACCTGTTTGGAACCCGCACTTGATCAAGCACATCAAGAAATTAGAGAAAGTGCAAAGGTTTGTGACAAGGTTAGTTTGAGCGCTAAGGGGCATGTCCTATGAAGAAAGGTTAAGGGTCTGATGACACTGGAGGAGAGGAGGGTCAGGGACGACATGATAATGACATATCAAATACTGTGCAGAATATACAAGGTGGACAAAGACAGGATGTTCCATGGAAGGGACACAGAAACAAGAGGACACACACACACACACACACTCACACACCAGGCCTAGTGTCAAATCGACATGTGCCTAGGACAAAATGGTAACTAACACACACACATACACACACACACACACACGAACACACACACACACACACACACACACACACAAACACACACACACACACAAACATACACACACATACACACAAACACACGCACACACACACACACACACACACACACACACACACACACACACACACACACACACACACACACAAGACAGAGGGAACAGGGGGGGTGGAGGAGTGGCGTTGCTGATCAAAAATCGCTGGAATTTTGATGAGCTGGAGAGAGGAGACAGCGGAGAAGAAAGTGATTACATAGTGGGAACACTTCACTCTGGAGGTCCCAAGGTGGTAATAGCAGTGATGTATAACCCACCACAGAACAGCAGGAGGCCAAGGCAAGAGTACGACGAGAGCAATAGAGCGATGGTTGACACACTGGCTAGAGTGGCCAGAAGAGCTCATGCATGCAGGGCAAAGCTCCTGATCATGGGTGACTTTAACCACAAGGAGATCGATTGGGAGAACTTGGACCCACATGGGGGCCAAGATACATGGAGGGCTAAGATGATGGAGGTGGTACTGGAAAACTTCATGTGCCAACACGTAAGGGACACTACAAGAGAGAGAGGAGAGGATGAACCAGCAAGGCTGGACTTAGTATTCACCTTGAGTAGTGCAGATATCGAGGACATCACATATGAAAGACCCCTTGGGGCCAGTGACCATGTGGTTTTAAGCTTCGAATACACAGTAGAGCTACAAGTGGAGGGAGAAGCAGGAGGGCCAGGACGAATGAAGCCAAACTACAAGAAAGGGGACTACACAGGAATGAGGAACTACCTGAACGGGGTTCAGTGGGACAGAGAACTGGCAGGGAACCCAGTTAATGAGATGATGGAATATGTAGCAACAAAATGCAAGGAGGCTGAGGAGAGGTTTGTACCCAAGGGTAACAGGATTAATGAAAAAGCCAGGATGAGCCCATGGTTTACCCAAAGGTGCAGGGAGGCAAAAATCAAGTGTGCTAGGGAATGGAAGAAATATAGAAGGCAAAGGACCCAGGAGAATAAGGAGAACAGTCGTAGAGCCAGAAACAAATATGCACAGATAAGAAGGGAGGCCCAAAGACAATATGAAAATGACATAGCAGCGAAAGCCAAATCTGACCCGAAACTGTTGTACAGCCACATCAGGAGGAAAACAACAGTCAAGGACCAGGTAATCAGGCTAAGGAAGGAAGGAGGAGAGACAACATGAAATGACCGTGAAGTATGTGAAGAACTCAACAAGAGATTCAAAGAAGTGTTCACAGAGGAGACAGAAGGGACTCCAGAAAGACGGAGAGGTGGGGCACACCACCAAGTGCTGGACACAGTGCACACAACCGAGGAAGAAGTGAAGAGGCTTCTGAGTGAGCTAGATACCTCAAAGGCAATGGGGCCAGATAACATCTCCCCATGGGTATTGAGAGAGGGAGCAGAGGCGCTATGTGTACCCCTAACAACAATATTCAATACATCTATCGAAACAGGGAGATTGCCTGAGGCATGGAAGACAGCAAATGTAGTCCCAATCTTTAAAAAAGGAGACAGACATGAAGCATTAAACTACAGACCAGTGTCACTGACATGTATAGTATGCAAAATCATGGAGAAGATTATCAGGAGAAGAGTGGTGGAACACCTAGAAAGGAATGATCTCATCAACAGCAGCCAACATGGTTTCAGGGACGGGAAATCCTGTGTCACAAACCTACTGGAGTTCTATGACATGGTGACAGCAGTAAGACAAGAGAGAGAGGGGTGGGTGGATTGCATTTTCTTGGACTGCAAGATGGCGTTTGACACAGTTCCACACAAGAGATTGGTGCAAAAACTGGAGGACCAAGCAGGGATAACAGGGAAGGCACTACAATGGATCAGGGAATACTTGTCAGGAAGACAGCAGCGAGTCATGGTACGTGGCGAGGTGTCAGAGTGGGCACCTGTGACCAGCGGGGTCCCGCAGGGGTCAGTCCTAGGACCAGTGCTGTTTCTGGTATTTGTGAACGACATGACGGAAGGAATAGACTCTGAGGTGTCCCTGTTTGCAGATGACGTGAAGTTGATGAGAAGAATTCACTCGATCGAAGACCAGGCAGAACTACAAAGGGATCTGGATAGGCTGCAGACCTGGTCCAGTAATTGGCTCCTGGAGTTCAATCCCACCAAGTGCAAAGTCATGAAGATTGGGGAAGGGCAAAGAAGGCCGCAGACGGAGTACAGTCTAGGGGGTCAGAGACTACAAACCTCACTCAAGGAAAAAGATCTTGGGGTGAGTATAACACCAGGCACATCTCCTGAAGCGCACATCAACCAAATAACTGCTGCAGCATATGGGCGCCTAGCAAACCTCAGAACAGCATTCCGACATCTTAATAAGGAATCATTCAGGACCCTGTACACCGTGTACGTTAGGCCCATATTGGAGTATGCGGCACCAGTTTGGAACCCACACCTAGCCAAGCACGTGAAGAAACTAGAGAAAGTGCAAAGGTTTGCAACAAGACTAGTCCCAGAGCTAAGAGGTATGTCCTACGAGGAGAGGTTAAGGGAAATTAACCTGACGACACTGGAGGACAGGAGAGATAGGGGGGACATGATAACGACATACAAAATACTGAGAGGAATTGACAAGGTGGACAAACACAGGATATTCCAGAGATTGGACACAGTAACAAGGGGACACAGTTGGAAGCTGAAGACACAGATGAATCACAGGGATGTTAGGAAGTATTTCTTCAGCCACAGAGTAGTCAGTAAGTGGAATAGTTTGGGAAGCGATGTAGTGGAGGCAGGATCCATACATAGCTTTAAGCAGAGGTATGATAAAGCTCACGGCTCAGGGAGAGTGACCTAGTAGCGATCAGTGAAGAGGCGGGGCCAGGAGCTCGGACTCGACCCCCGCAACCTCAACTAGGTGAGTACAACTAGGTGAGTACACACACAGTAGGGACACTGAGCGCGCGAGTCATGCCTTCCGTGCTCCGCAAATAAAAGTGTTTTTGAGGGCTACCCAAGTGTTCTGCAATTTGTTGCAAAGTGTGTTAGGGTAGTGAACAATCTAGAAGCGATTTACAATCTGCCTGAGCCACAAAAGTGTGGGGAGAGCCACAATTTTGCAAGTGATCTAGAAAGTAAACCGGGGTGGCGCAGTCAGAGCAGGCAGGCTAGTGTGGCTGGTAAGGCAAAGTTGTCATGTGTCACCCAAGAAAGCTAATAAAGTAAAACAATCGTATGTCCAGTTAGAGATATACAGTGAATTGGGCACATTATTAACGAGAAGAAATTGAGATGGATCTACGCCAGGACGTCACATCGAGCTGGACAATCTACAGGCTGCTACAGCTGCATTGCAAGTCCTATGAGTGGTTTTGAGGGTGTGGGGTTACAAGTTCCAATTAACCGCCAAGCTGATTTTGAATGGTCTCTCATAGCACGATAAAGAATAGGCACTCAAGTATTCAATAAGGAATAGCAATTGGTAATTCAATGAGCAAGGCGAGTAACTTACTATAAGCTAGGTGGCAGGACAAGCTTTTAAGGGCAACATTGTAAGTAGGTGCAGGTCAAGTCCCAGGAGGGTGGGGGTCAGGTCATAAGAAGTTGCGGTCAGTCAAGGACCACTGAGACTCCACATACACCTACCTCACACACACACACACACACACACTCACACACACACACACACACACAACACACACACACAACACACACACACACACACACACATGCACACACACACACACAACAAACACACAACACACACACAAACACACACACAAAACACACACACACAAAACACACACACACACAACACACATGCACAACACACACACACACACACACACAAACACACTCACACACACACACACGCACACACACACACACACACACACACACACACACACACACACACACACACACACACACACACACACATACACACACGAGAAATGATCAGGAGGTATGTGAGGAGCTGAACAGGAGATTTAAGGAAGTTTTTACAGTAGAGACAGGAAGGGCTGTGGGAAGACAGCACTGAAGGGAACATCAAGAGGGAATATACCAACAAGTGTTGGATGACATACGAACAACTGAGGAGGAGGTGAAGAAGCTCTTAAGTGACCTTGACACCTCAAAGGCGATGGGACCGGACAACATCTCCCCATGGGTCCTTAGAGAAGGAGCAGAGATGCTGTGTGTGCCTCTAACCACAATCTTCAACACATCCCTTGAAATTGGGCAACTACCTGAGAAATGGAAGACAGCTAATGTAGTCCCCATATTTAAGAAAGGAAACAGAAACGAGGCACTAAACTACAGACCTGTGTCTCTGACATGTATTGTGTGCAAAGTCATGGAGAAGATTATCAGGAGGAGAGTGGTCGAACACCTGGAAAGGAACAAGATTATAAATGAAAACCAGCATGGGTTCATGGAAGGCAAATCCTGTATCACAAACCTCCTGGAGTTTTATGACAAGGTAACAGAAGTAAGACACGAGAGAGAGGGTTGGGTAGATTGCGTTTTCCTAGACTGCAGGAAGGCCTTTGACACAGTTCCCCACAAGAGATTAGTGCAGAAGCTGGAGGATCAGGCACACGTAAAAGGAAGGGCACTGCAATGGATAAGGGAATACCTGACAGGGAGGCAGCAACGAGTCATGGTACGTGAAGAGGTATCACAGTGGGCGCCTGTTACGAGCGGGGTCCCACAGGGGTCAGTTCTAGGACCAGTGCTATTTTTGATATATGTGAACGACATGATGGAAGGAATAGACTCTGAAGTGTCCCTGTTCGCAGATGACGTGAAGTTGATGAGAAGAATTAAATCGGACGAGGATGAGGCAGGACTGCAAAGAGACCTGGAGAGGCTGGACATGTGGTCCAGTAACTGGCTTCTCGAATTCAATCCAGCCAAATGCAAAGTCATGAACATTGGGGAGGGGCAAAGAAGACCGCAGACAGAGTATAGGCTAGGGGGACAAAGACTACAGACCTCACTCAGGGAGAAAGACCTTGGGGTGACCATAACACCGAGCACATCACCGGAGGCACACATCAACCAAATAACCGCTGCAGCATACGGGCGCCTGGCAAACCTGAGAATAGCTTTCCGATACCTTAATAAGGAATCGTTCAAGACACTGTACACTGTGTATGTTAGGCCCATACTGGAGTATGCAGCACCAGTCTGGAACCCACACCTGGTCAAGCACGTCAGGAAGTTAGAGAAAGTACAAAGGTTTGCAACAAGGCTAGTCCCAGAGCTCAAGGGAATGTCGTACGAGGAAAGGTTAAGGGAAATCGGACTGACGACACTGGAGGACAGAAGGGTCAGGGGAGACATGATAACGACATACAAGATACTGCGGGGAATAGACAAGGTGGACAGAGATAGGATGTTCCAGAGAGGGGACACAGGGACAAGGGGTCACAACTGGAAGGTGAAGACTCAAACGAGTCACAGGGACGTTAGGAAGTATTTCTTCAGTCATAGAGTTGTCAGCAAGTGGAATAGCCTAGCAAGTGAAGTAGTGGAGGTATCATGTGGGAGTTCGATACGTGGATTAGGGTAGAAATACTCACGTAGGCTGTTATACGTATAATTACTGTTATGTGGACAGAGCTCTTGCCAGCCGTACCTATCTCCTTGGTTACACTCGTAAAACTGACTAGCCGGCTGGCCAGTACCCCGTAGTGGGTGTTTTGAAATAGTGTCAGCTCAGCACAATATGAACGACCGTGACTCAAGACGGTTGGTCGTTGAGTCAACGGACAGGTTACTGGTAACTGGTTACTGGTAACTGGTTACTACTACTGAGAGCTCGGTGATGCTAACGTATGTCGTCCCGACATACAACTAATACAAACTAGAGATGGCAGGTATACGGCTTGGGCTGATTCTATACAATGTCAAAGTACACAACATGAAACATTATAGATACATAAGTAAAACATTGGAATGAAAGCTTACGTAACTGAAACTGTAATGCAATACAAGGTATACTATAGTACAACTTAAAACTCAACAAATGAACAACGAACTCAACATTGAGATTACAAGTGATAAAAACAAAAATTTTGATCGATCGATCTGTATTCGTGTGATCTACGGATTCTGAGGAAGGAATATATACAAAGAAAGAGTGTTTAACAGAAAGGCAGATTCGGTGCACGCAAATCTAGACTGTTAACTCTCAGAATGCGGAGAGAACATGAACACAAAAAAAAAATTCTTGAATACTGATAAGTTGATACTGTAATTATTCATCTATACAGGTTATTTACATTTAACCCCAACTCTGCTAGGGTGTGATTGACATATGCAGAATGGGTGTCCTCTCTGGGAGGATCAAATTCTGTAGCATTGGCTAACTCATGCTGTATTTGAGGCAAATCTGAATTGGAAGTTACAAATGATACTTGAGGATTTCTCAATACCTGTCGTGTACGTAGGGAATAACGACATTCAGGTTGATCGTCTGACTGAGTATCAGAGGAAGAGAGTACAGGATCAGGAGGATTGTCAGAGTCTGTCACATTAGTCTGGGTTGGAACATCATTATCATCACATACTAACTTCATATGATCCAAATGCGATTCTTTATACTGACCAGTACTAATCTGTCTAACCTTATACTTATTACCAGTGATATGTTCAACTACGCGATAAGGACCAACAAACTTTTGATCAAGCTTTGGCATTGCAGACGTTTTGTTAAAATTAGTCAGCATAACTCTCGAACCTACTTTGATTTTGGATGGCTTTGATCGAGTGTTTGCGACTCTTGTAAATTCTGCTGTTGATTTATGAAGTGTTTCACGGATTCTTCTAAAAACACTTTGAGCTAAGCTGGTACGAGTTGCTACGAAATCATCAGGGTTGTAATTTGGTTTCGGATTAGAATATAACAACTCATAAGGCAAACGTTTATCTACACCGTACAATGCATAATGTGGAGTGTCACCTATAGAAACATTGTAAGCAGAATTTATAGCACACTGCACATCAGGTATAACTTCATCCCAAGTTTCACTGTTGGGATTGATAGTGGCTCTCAAGACATCAAGTACTTTCTTATTGGTTC
This sequence comes from Cherax quadricarinatus, assembly GCF_038502225.1. NCBI lineage: Eukaryota > Metazoa > Arthropoda > Malacostraca > Decapoda > Parastacidae > Cherax > Cherax quadricarinatus. The sequence continues at coordinate 226,469 of NW_027195213.1, read as the reverse complement.
GTTCCGCTAACCCATTGCTGGCAGGATGATGAGGAACAATGGTGGATTTAGTGATCTTGTACAAGGTACACAAATTTTCAAGAATTTCATTACAGAATTCACCTCCATTATCTGTTACTAGGGACTTAGGGGTGGTATGCCTGCAGATAATGCGTTCTTTAAACGCTTTAGCTACTGTCTCGGCAGTCTTATCTGCAATAGGAACTAACTCGCAATATCTGGTGAAATGGTCTACCATAACACACAGATGTTTGTTACCTTGGAGGGAACATTGGAAATTAGTTAACAAATCTAGCGCAACTCTTTCCCAAGGTTCGCTAGTAGTTGGATACACTTGGATTGGATTAGGACCATTAGCATTGCCTTTATGTTGCATGCAGACACTACATTTCCTAACATACTCAGAAATATCAGTTGCCATTCGAGGCCAAAAGTATTTCAATCTGGCTTGTTTTACTGAACGATCCATACCAGGGTGTGCAACACCTGGTACATCGTGAACTAGCTGCAAGGCTACATTCACTAGTGACTGTGGAATTACTAACTGGTATACTCTTCTGCTAGGAGTACCCAACTCGGCTGTTCGATACAGTAATTCTTGGTTCATGACAAAGTCACTGATGGGAGCTGGTGGCTTCACAGTCAGAATAAGATCTTCCTGGAGCAGGAATCGAATCACACCAGACCACATGGGATCTGTTCGTTGAGCATTCTTTACATCTTCAGCACTAAATGGAGGGTCTGCAGTTACTATACTAACATGTCGCGATAAGGCATCTGCGACTACATTTGACTTGCCAGGTAAATGCTCAAAGGTGGGATTGAACTCTTGGATAGTCAAGGTCCATCTAGCTAACCTTCCAGTAGGTTGTTTGTTCTGGAATAAGGGTATCAGTTCTTTCCTACTGGAGGAATGAACAAACTCGGTGGAGTGGATGACTCCCCCCGGTTGAAAATTAACGCTATAACACGCAATATGAGCAAGGGAGAACGAATCTACTATCTCAAACTGCAAGCACAGGAGAAAAGAAATGAACACGGTGAACAATGCTGATATTCTGAGTCGCACACAGTGACATGTGGTATCAGCTATAAACTTCACTTGCAAACATTAACAACGTGGAAGTTACTCGAGAAATAACTTCTTACAATGCACTGATTACTGTCAACTAGGATGGGATCACAATCTGAAACACAAGGGACAACAACAACACTCAAGTGAGCACACTAGCCACAGAAACGTCTTTCTGCAATGGCTGGTGGCATCAGCAAGAGATGGCATAACTCGTTGCAAGTAAAGTTCTTCTCAAAGCGTCCCCTGGGAAGGAACGAATACTTGAACAAGTCGCCATCGCAAGGATAGTAAGCACTATCCTGCGTGCACGATATTGTGGCTGGAGTCCAGACAGGAGTGACAGCATTACTAGTGCCTGACCGCTCGGCTACGTTAATAAGTAATTCACGGATCTATAGGAACTTAATCTGAACTTCACATTTCGCAGCACTTTAACAAATCTCAGATACAAGCTGTGAGAACAAACACATTGCTCAAGGGCTAGGTATTGTCTTTCAGTCAGTAAGGGAATGTTGGTACTGTGGACTGAATCATATTGACTTTGACAGGCATGATACACTAAGTGAACATTCAAAAGTGACTGGGACATGACCGCAAACCATGCTTCAAGACTATGTACATGGCCATTGAAAGGTAACGCATCAAGGGAATCACGAGTATAACTATAATATCTCGGTGTCTGAGTCGGTCTTTCAGTCGGTAAGGAACTGTGAGGACTGATGACAGGACCAGCAGTAGTAGCCTGAGAGGTCTGAGTGTCGACATTCACTAAAGTATCACTTGACGGTATGTGAGACATGGCAAAGTAACACGAGAACAAATAAAGCAAAAATAATGAACAATAAAAATGATATAAAATTCTAGAATTGAAATGAAAAGATATACAACTAATTCAGCAGAATTAATAATGTCTATACACTGCAAGAGGAAGGAAAACTCAATTTAAAGGACTATTGACAAAATAAAAAAAAATTTACATTGAAATATACAAGTAAAAATATTACTGGAGACTGAATTAAATTCAAAATGAGCTGTCTTTACTCTTGCTAATAAAGAAAATTAATTAATTAAATTTTTTAAGTCAATGTGAAAGTGTAAAATAAAATTATTAAATTGTTAACTGGGAAATTTAAGTATTTTCTAAGAATGCATAGACAAAATTAAATTATAAATCATAAAAATAGCAATAAAAGAAAATAATTCACTGCAGAACAGTTCAACAAAATAATTCACTTCAGAACAAGTGCAACAAAATAAAGTATAGAAATAATCACTGCAGTAATAAAGTGTCACTGGGAAAACTCAGGTAAAATAATGAATTAAAATATGAAGACCAAAAAAATAAACTGATTGAACACTTTAACTCTTAATTGTAAATTAGACAAAACAATTTACTCAAACAGAGTAAGGAAAACACTTTACGTTAAAAGTAATTGAAATTGCATCAAGAGTGAATTTGTTCAAGAATATAAAAATATAAAATAAAACACAGGAACAAAACAGGGAATATAACACTTACAGTGACGGAGCACACTTCATTAAAAAAAATATTCTTACAACAAAATCCTGCTGTGACTGATACAACAAAATCTTGCTGTGACTGATACGACAAAAATCTTGCTGTGACTGATACGACAAAAATCTTGCTGTGACTGATACGACAAAATCTTGCTGTGACTGATACGACAAAAATTTGCTGGCAAAAATAATGGTACACAGTCTGCGAAAATTAGAGGAATGAGACACTGTTGGCATACGAAAAAAAATGACACACATAGAAATAAATGGATAATTTAGTACACTGGGGTAAATATCACTGCAGAATACAACGCTGAAAGAATACAATAAAAAAAATGAATCACTTCACACAGAGTGACTGACTGGTACACTACACAATAATACTTACTACAGACAGGAGTAGCATAAAGAAAAACACAGCAGAAAAATATAAGATAAGTGAAAACACTGAAAAATATTGTAAAAAAATAATGAGTCAAAGAATACTGCGTTTACACTGAAAACACAAGGTTTAGAGTACACAAGCAATTTACTATAAATGTCGCACACACGCAAATGTCTTTAAATGCAAGAAAAATTGTTTCAAGAAAATTATCACTGAAGTCGGGAGTAGTAGACGGGTGATTACTGGTGATGAGGCGAAGATATTGTCCTGTAAGTCATAGAGTTGTCAGCAAGTGGAATAGCCTAGCAAGTGAAGTAGTGGAGGCAGGAACCATACATAGTTTTAAGAAGAGGTATGACAAAGCTCAGGAAGCAGAGAGAGAGAGGATCCAGTAGCGATCAGTGAAGAGGCGGTGCCAGGAGCTGAGTCTCGACCCCTGCAACCACAATTAGGTGAGTACAATTAGGTGAGTACACGCACACACACACACACACACACACACACCCACACAACACACACAACACACATACACAACACACACACACACACACACATGCACACACACACTCACTCACACACACACACACACACACACACACACACACACACACACACACACACGAATCCAGGTGAAATTGCTGACCTAGAAAATGTACAGAGAACCTTCACGGCGCGCATAATGGAGATAAAACACCTCAATTACTGGGAGCGCTTGAGGTTCCTGAACCTGTATTCCCTGGAACGCAGGCGAGAGAGATACATGATTATATACACCTGGAAAATCCTAGAGGGACTAGTACCGAACTTGCACACGAAAATCACTCACTACGAAAGCAAAAGACTTGGCAGACGATGCAACATCCCCCCAATGAAAAGCAGGGGTGTCACTAGCACGTTAAGAGACCATACAATAAGTGTCAGGGGCCCGAGACTGTTCAACTGCCTCCCAGCATACATAAGGGGGATTACCAACAGACCCCTGGCAGTCTTCAAGCTGGCACTGGACAAGCACCTAAAGCCGGTTCCTGATCAGCCGGGCTGTGGCTCATACATTGGTTTGCGTGCAGCCAGCAGTAACAGCCTGGTTGATCAGGCTCTGATACACCAGGAGGCCTGGCCACAGACCGGGCCGCGGGGGCGTTGACCCCCGGAACTCTCTCCAGGTAAACTCCAGACTCACACATACACTCGCCCCCTCCCCACCAACATCTCACTCCTTCCCCTTATCCCACCCCTCTCTCTTTCACCCTCCTCCTCACCTCTCCCTCCTTCCCCCTCTCCCTCTCTCTCTCCCACTCACCCACTTGCTTCTCCATCCTTCCCACTCCCCCTCCTCACTCCTCTCTCCCATAGCCTCAGTTCCTCCTCTACTTCCCCCCCCCCACACTCTGACATACACACTACTAACCTAATACACAGAATTACAAATGTTTCCCACTCTGAGGCAATCAGGATAAAACAAAAATGGGTTGCCAGAGAGCAACAAGAAAAACCAAGGGACAGGAGGAGAAAGCTGCAAAGGAAGATTGGGCAGCAGAGCTCATAAAAAGGGAACATGAATGGGAAAAGAAATTCGAAGAACTTAGCATGAGAATGGAAGATAGGATAGATATCGAAAGCAGGAAGTGGGAGGTGCAAGTCAAAGCAGCAGAGGCCAGGATACAAAGTTTAGAAGAGGAACTGAAAAATCTGAAACAGCCTAAAGAACTAAAGAACATTTTGGGATTGACAAGAGACTGCTACCTCAGTCACAAATAAGGGGACTGTAGGGAAAGAAGGAGCAAAACTGCATGTAGATGCTCTATCAGTGGAGACTGTAGTAAATGAAAGAGCTAAGCTATATGTGGAGGCCCTAACAGACCACAGCAGAGCCCAGGGAAAGCCGAGAAGGGAAAATGACAGGCCACTGAGCCCAAGTACATTAGCTAGTGAAACTGAAGAAAGTAAAGCTGCAATGGAGGAAATCAAATTGAATGAGGGGATACACAGGGATATGCAGTGGGAGAATGAAAGGGTGAGGTCAGTCTTTGTGTATGGGCTCCAGGAAGTTGAAGGGGAAACATATGAAGCAAGAAAACAAGGGAAAAAAAGCAATTGAAAGCATCATGAAAGCAATAGGAGAAGACGACATGACCCAGCTGGAAATTTTTCAGAGAATAGGGGGGTTTGTAAAAAAAAGAACCCGGCCAATGAAAGTGACCTTCAAGGCAGAATCGACTCGGAACAAGATCCTGCAGGAGAAAGCACGATTAAGGGACATGCCAGCGTACAGGAAGGTGTATCTCAACTGCGACAGAACACAAGAAGAAAGGCAGAAACTGAGAGAGATGGTACAAAGGCGAAAGGAGGAAAGAGAGGGGATGAAGAAGACAGACAGGAGATCCCAGACACAGGAAGATCAAATATAGCCTCCCTCACAACTTCCTATAGAAGCCTCCCAACCAGGTCAATCCCAGTGCAACCAAACACTCTAAAGCAAAACACCCATGCCACATCCAATGCCCCCAACCACTGCATTACAAACTCCACCCCCACAGCAACCACCCATAGTTCCTTATCAGGTCTCCAACTTCCCCAACCCCAATATACCTCCCAGACCACAGTCTAAGAAAAGAAGTTGAAGGTGGGGTATACAAATGCAGAAAGAATAACAAATAAGTATGAGGAATGGCACGAAAGAATCAAGGAGACATCCCCAAACATAATAGCACTCGCAGAAACAAAACTCACTAGAATAATAACAGATTCAATCTTTCCATCCGGATATCAAATCTTCTGGAAAAACAGAGGGAGGAGAGGGGGAGGAGGAGTTGCACTGCTCATTAAAAACCAGTGGGGTTTTGAGAAAATGGAAGGAATGGATGGCACGGGCGAAAGGGACTACTTAGTAGGAACAATCCAGTCTGAGGGACATAAGGTGATAATTGCAGTAATGTACAACCCACCACAGAACTGCAGGAGGCGAAGAGAAGAATACGATGAGAGCAACAGAGCAATGGTCGACACACTAGCCGAGGTGGCCAGGAGAGCACAAATGTGGGAGCAAAGTTACTAGTTACCTGGACCTGGAATTTACCTGGAAAGAGTTCCGGGAGTCAACGCCCCCGCGGCCCGGTCTGTTACAAGGCCTCTTGGTGGATCAGAGCCTGATCAACCAAGCTGTTACTGCTGGCTGCACGCAAACCAACGTACGAGCCACAGCCCGGCTGGTCAGGAACCGACTTTAGGTGCTTGTCCAGTGCCAGCTTGAAGACTGCCAGGGGTCTGTTGGTAATCCCCCTTATGTATGCTGGGAGGCAGTTGAACAGTCTCGGGCCATTGACACTTATTGTATGGTCTCTTAAAGTGCTAGTGACACCCCTGCTTTTCATTTGGGGGATGTTGCATCGTCTGCCAAGTCGTTTGCTTTCGTAGAGAGTGATTTTCGTGTGCAAGTTCGGTACTAGTCCCTCTAGGATTTTCCAGGTGTATATAATCATGTATGTCTCCCACCAGCGTTCCAGGGAATACAGGTTTAGGAACCTCAAGCGCTCCCAGTAATTGAGGTGTTTTATCTCCGTTATGCGCGCCGAGAAGATTCTCTGTACATTTTCTAGGTCAGCAATTTCACCTGCCTTGAAAGGTGCTGTTAGTGTGCAGCAATATTCCAGCCTAGATAGAGCAAGTGACCTGAAGAGTGTCATCATGGGCTTGGCCTCCCTAGTTTTGAAGGTTCTCATTATCCATCCTGTCATTTTTCTAGCAGATGCGATTGATACAATGTTATGGTCCTTGAAGGTGAGATCCTCCGACATGATCACTCCCAGGTCTTTGACGTTGGTGTTTATCTCTAATTTGTGGCCAGAATTTGTTTTGAACTCTGATGAAGATTTAATTTCCTCGTGTTTACCATATCTGAATAATTGAAATTTCTCATCGTTGAACTTCATATTGTTTTCTGCAGCCCACTGAAAGATTTGGTTGATGTCCATCTGGAGCCTTGCAGTGTCTGCAATGGATGACACTGTCATGCAGATTCGGGTGTAATCTGCAAAGGAAGACACGGTGCTGTGGCTGACATCCTTGTCTATGTCAGATATGAGGATGAGGAACAAGATGGGAGCGAGTACTGTGCCTTGTGGAACAGAGCTTTTCACAGTAGCTGCCACGGACTTTACTCTGTTGACGACTACTCTCTGTGTTCTGTTAGTGAGGAAATTATAGATCCATCGGCCGACTTTTCCTGTTATTCCTTTAGCACGCATTTTGTGCGCTATTATGCCATGGTCACACTTGTTGAAGGCTTTTGCAAAGTCTGTATATATTACATCTGCATTCTTTTTGTCTTCTAGTGCATCTAGGACCTTGTCGTAGTGATCCAATAGTTGAGACAGACAGGAGCGAACTGTTCTAAACCCATGTTGCCCTGGGTTTTGTAACTGATGGGTTTCTAGATTGGTGGTGATCTTGCTTCTTAGGACCCTTTCAAAGATTTTTATGACATGGGATGTTAGTGCTATCGGACTGTAGTTCTTTGCTGTTGTTTTACTGCCCCCTTTGTGGAGTGGGGCTATGTCTGTTGTTTTTAGTAACTGTGGGACGACCCCCGTGTCCATGCTCCCTCTCCATAGGATGGAAAAGGCTAGTGATAGGGGCTTCTTGCAGTTCTTGATGAACACGGAGTTCCATGAGTCTGGCCCTGGGGCAGAGCGCATGAGCATGTCATTTATCTCCTGTTCGAAGTCATTTGGAGTCAGGATAACATCGGATAGGCTTGTGTTAACCAAATTCTGTGGCTCTCTCATAAAAATTCATTTTGATCTTCGACTCTCAGTCTGGTTAGCGGCTTGCTAAAAACTTAGTCATATTGGGACTTGAGTAGCTCACTCATTTATTTGCTGTCATCTGTGTAGGACCCATGTTGTTTAAGTAGGGTCCCAATACTGGACGTTGTTCTCGACTTTCATTTGGCATATGAGAAGAAATACTTTGGGTTTCTTTCGATTTCATTTATGGCTTTTAGTTCTTCCCGCGATTCCTAACTCCTATAAGATTCCTTTAGCTTAAGTTCGATGCTTGCTATTTCTCTGACCTGTGTCTCCTTACGCATTTCAGATATATTGACCTCTTTTAGCCGCTCTGTTATTCTTTTCTGTCGCCTGTAAAGGGAGCGCCTGTCTCTTTCTATTTTACATCTACTCCTCCTTTTTCTTAGAGGAATAAGCCTTGTGCATACATCGAGTGCCACCAAGTTAATCTGTTCTAGGCATAAGTTGGGGTCTGTGTTGCTTAGTATATCTTCCCAGCTTATATCGGTTAGGACTTGGTTTACTTGGTCCCACTTTATATTTTTGTTATTGAAGTTGAATTTGGTGAATGCTCCCTCGTGACTAATCTCATTATGTCGGTCTGGGGCTCCACGCATATATGTCTGAAACTCAATTATGTTGTGATCTGAGTATATTGTTTTTGATATGGTGATATTTCTTAACAGATCATGATTGTTAGTGAAGATGAGGTCCAGTGTATTCTCCAGTCTAGTAGGCTCTATTATTTGCTGGTTTAAATTGAATTTTGTGCAGAGATTTAAAAGCTCGTGTGAGTGTGAGTTTTCATCAGAGTTGCCTCCTGGTGTTATTACTGCAACAACATTATTTGCTATATTCCTCCATTTTAGGTGCCTTAAGTTGAAATCCCCCAGGAGCAAGATGTTGGGTGCAGGAGCTTGAAGATTTTCCAGACAGTGGTCAATTTTTAACAGCTGTTCCTAGAATTGCTGGGATGTTGCATCCGGAGGCTTGTAGACTACCACAATGACTAGGTTTTGGTTCTCGACTGTTACTGCTAAAACTTCCACTACATCATTTGAGGCATTAAGCAGTTCTGTGCAAACAAGTGACTCTGCAATGTACAGGCCAACCCCCCCCCCTTTTGCCTGTTCACTCTGGCACATCTGTATAGGTTGTAACCTGGGATCCATATTTCGTTGTCCAAGTGATCCTTTATGTGGGTCTCAGTGAAAGCCGCGAACATTGCCTTTGCCTCTGCAAGCAGTCCACGGATGAAAGGTATTTTGTTGTTTGTTGCTGGCTTTAGACCCTGTATATTTGCAAAGAAGAATGTCATCGGACTGGTGGTATTGTTGGTACTGTGGTACTGGGGGGGGGGATTTTTTTTCCTGCATTAGTATCTGTATCTGTTGGTTTGGAGTGGAGGCCATCGACTGTGGTTCCACTCCAGGAATGACTGGATTTGGTGTACGATTTCTGCCATTTCCTGCCAGTTTTTTTTCCTTCCTGGCACTAAAAAACCTCTCCCTCTTGAGTGGCTGTGGCTACCCAGGTTTTCCCATGGCCTGGATGTTTTGTATCTTTTTGTCCCCATTAGATGGTGTGCCTGGCAATTTAAGTTATAGCACAGTCTTTCCTGTACTGAAGAGGTACACAGTTCAGGGTGAAAAAGCTTACAGGAAGGGAGTTTGCATTTTCCTGTTGTCATCTGGGCATGGCATTTTCTAGGGTTGTCATAGTTGCACGTCCCATCTATTTTTCCAGATTTCCCATGCCAGCAGATACCAAGTGCATAGTATGTGCAGAGGCTTGGTTTCCGTTTGCCTTGGGTTTCTGTGACTGTATTTCCTATTGGTGCATGTTTCCCTGTCTTACTTCTATCCTTCCTAGCACCAACTATGGAGCTCCCACCAGTTGTTTTTGGTAATATATCCTCACTATTGCTAGTGGAGTCATCTTGTTTGCTATTTCCTGCGGTATTTCTAGTTTGCAATATTGGTTTTATCTTATCTTTGACTACACTTGTTTCCCTACTATGGCTCCTGTCCCCTATGAGGTCATTTATATGTATTCCTTCCTGCGTATAATTCCCGACTACCTGGACAAAATCTCCAGCTTCACCATTACTGTCTCCCAGGACAGCACCTCCAGCTTCACCATTACTGTCTCTCAGGACAGCACCTCCAGCTTCACCATTACTGTCTCCCAGGACAGCACTATCAGCCCCACATTTACTGACTGCCAGGACTTCATTTCCAGCCTTACAGTTTCTGACTACATGGCCAGTGTCAAGGGCAGTACCATTCAGCCCAGACTTTTTGTTCCCATCTGTTGTAGAAAGCTTCCAGGTTTTCTATGAAAGCAGCTTTGATGTTGTCCTCTTTTAATACCCTTGTGATTTTAGTCCACAGATTTATCTCATTCGGGCATACCCAAAAACATTTCCCTGTTTTAATACTGCTTGTAGCTAGTTCTTGGATATCTGCACAAGGGGCGTGACACCAATTTCCACAAAAATGACAATTTATCAATGTGGAAGCCCGTTTGTTTGACTGACCACTGACTACACACAGCTTCATAATGATTTGAATGGTTGATTTTCTGCAATTCTACTAGCAACCTCTTGAATATTCTATTAATAACCTCCTTAAATGAAGCTCTAGCTCATTTGCCGTATTCTATTCAAGATTGATGGACTGAACACATCGACTCAAGGTTGAGGGACTGATTACCTCATTCTCCTCCTGTTCTTCAAGTTTCTCCTATGTATAGACTGATGAAGCCACTGTGTGGCGAAACGTTTCCTCAAAGAGTACAAAACAAATTCTGGCCACAAAATAGAGCGAAACACCAACGTCAAAGACCTGGGAGTGATCATGTTGGAGGATCTCACCTTCAAGGACCATAACATTGTATCAATTGCATCTGCTAGAAAAATGACAGGATGGATAATGAGAACCTTCAAAACTAGGGAGGCCAAGCCCATGATGACACTCTTCAGGTCACTTGTTCTATCTAGGCTGGAGTATTGCTGCACACTAACAGCACCTTTCAAGGCAGGTGAAATGGCCAACCTAGAAAATGTACAGAGAACTTTCACGGCGCGCATAACGGAGATAAAACACCTCAATTACTGGGAGCGCTTGAGGTTCCTAAACCTGTATTCCCTGGAACGCAGGAGGGAGTGATACATGATTATATACACCTGGAAAATCCTAGAGGGACTAGTACCGAACATGCACACGAGAATCAGTCACTACGAATGCAAAAGACTTGGCAGGCGATGCACCATCCCCCCAATGAAAAGCAGGGGTGTCACTAGCACGTTAAGAGACCATACAATAAGTGTCAGGGGCCCGAGACTGTTCAACTGCCTCCCAGCACACATAAGGAGGATTACCAACAGACCCCTGGCAGTCTTCAAGCTGGCACTGGACAAGCACCTAAAGTCAGTTCCTGATCAGCCGGGCTGTGTCTCGTACGTTGGTTTGCGTGTAGCCAGCAGCAACAGCCTGGTTGATCAGGCTCTGATCCACCAGGAGGCCTGGTCACAGACCGGGCCGCGGGGGCGTTGGCCCCCGGAACTCTCTCCAGGTAAACTCCAGGTAATACCCTCTGTAGCCAGTATTTCAGGGGATTGGGAAAATTATATGAGATATTCATCTTACTTATAAATTTAAACACTAACCTTGTCACGCTAATCAGCTTGGGTAAGGAAGAATACCTATTAATGTCAATGGCTAAGGAGGGACTACTGACTGGAGCGGTGCTCACCGTAATTTCGACAGGAGCAATATGTGCCTTTTGCACCGGCCAGTTAATTTTGTGCACCAGCCAACTTGGCCCTTTAAACCACGATAAAGCACTCACAAATTTTTCATAAGTCAAGCCTCGAGACAAGAAGTCAGCCGGATTCTCGTCACCAGGAATGTGATTAAAGGTTAACATATGCTGACCCAAACTGTTACATTTCTCCTGCATTTGATTGATTTCAGCGACTCTGTTTTGTACATACACAATCTTACTGTTACCATTACGAATCCATTGTAAGGATACCTCGTTATCAGACCAAATTACGGTGTCGCTGATATTTATCTCTCACAATTAATTTCTTATATAATTGGCTAATTTGACACCTACATAAATGGCCGTTAATTCCAACTGAGGTAATGTACGTGATTTGATTGGAGCCACCTTAGCCTCAGACATAACAAGAGAAATGGCACTATTACATTGAAGGTAAGCGACTGCTCCATATGCTAATTTCGAAGCATCGCAAAAAATGTGGAGTACATTTTCTCCATCTTGACTGGCCACATTACGTGGGAACTCCAACATTGGTAATTTTACATATTCACCTATTAGTTCTTCCCACCTTTCAACAAATTCCTCAGGTAGGGTTTCATCCCAAGCACACTTAAGCTTCCATGCTTCTTGTATCAACAATTTTCCTCTTATGGTAAGTGGGGACACTAAGCCTAGTGGATCGAAGCATTTTGAAACTTCTGCAAGTAAGACTCTCTTGGTTAATTTATTGGGCATACTGTAGTTATTAGACTTTAACGATAACAAGTCTCTCTCTGTGTCCCAAGTCAGTCCCAGCACATTACTATATTTAGACACTTCAACTCCAGGGTTGTCTTTATTTATTTGAGCCCTTAAACTGGACAAATTACTGTTCCATTCCCTCAGGGGCATATTTGCACCTTGCATTATTTCATTAGCCCCTTCATATATGCTCATTAGTTCCTCTTCAGTAGACGTCACCCCCAGGAAATTGTCCACATAAAATTGTTTACCCATTACTCCACTCAGTGGACCACCCGTACGCTTAAGGTGTGCATTTATCGTTGCCTGGAGTAGGAACGGACTGGAAGTAGCACCAAACAATACATTCCTGAAGCAAAAAGTCTTCATGCGACTAAGTGGGTCATTAGGATTCTCGGGCCATAAGAACCTAGTGGAATCCCGGTCAGCCTCCTGCACACCCACTCTCAGGAAAGCTTTACTTATGTCCGCCATAAAGGCATAATTCTTATCCCTGAAGTTTAATAGTATGTCTCCCAGTTTTTCCGTCAACGACGGACCTGTCATCAAACAGTCATTCAAACTAGGTACATTTTTGTTACTCCTGGCACTACAATTAAACACAATCCTCAGAGGAGTGGTCTTAGAATCCTTCTTCACTCCGTGATGTGGCAAATAGTGACCATAAATCTGGGCTTGGTCAGTCATTCATTATCAGTACGAGGAAGCATGCCATACATCACGTGACCTCCTGCGGTCCTTAGAAGGGTGACTCCGCATTTCTTTGTCATACCCTTTACAAAGGTGGCATAATGGTCACTACCTATCAAAATATCTATTGGCCCCACAGAATCATTATTTACACCAGAAAGTGCCAAATTTACCTTACTTGAAAGCCTTTCAGTAGCGTTACCAAGCCCTATTGTAGATATTTTCTCTGGGAGCCTATCCACAATTACGGCATTAATACGTTTTCTCTCATTGCCCAGCCTGACAGTTACATAAACAGTGTCGTATGACTGGGCCTTCTTATTCGAGAGAAAGCCAGATAACTTGAGTATAGCAGGATCTCCCACTTGTACCTTCATCCCATTAAGGAAATTTCGTTTTATGAAGGTACATTGTGATCCCTGATCCAGTAATGCTGTTACAGTTTTGGATTTACGCCGTTTATCATTAATCACCACATCCAACACAGGTAAAGCTACCTCAGCTAGGCCATCATTACTGACATTAGCTGCAATCTTTACGTTGGCTACTGTTTTGTCCGGGTTATTATCACTATCAGTACTATTGTTACCATTATTACGATTAGATCCGCCCTTACACATAGCTATGTGGTGTTTTCCCTTGTTACACTGATAACAATGGTGCAAGTTAGCACGGCAATCCCTTACATTATGATTTCCTAGACACCTGATACATCTAGCAAGCTCTTCCAATCTTTCCACTTTAACATCCCATGAATTATAGGCATTACAGTTCTTAGAGAAATGAGTACCGTTGCAGAAGATACAATCTCTCCTGGCTTTGCCTGACCTCTTATCAACTGGGCTACCCTTATTGTGGTACTTCTCCTCTTGCTTTGATGTGGAGAACCACTATTACTGCCCCCTGTCACTTGATATGTGCCCACGTAACCCCGTTTAGTAGGTGACTTATGATTATTGATATTGGGATAAAGTTTCCTTTTGTGGAACTTGACAGGTGCACTGGGGTCTGTAGACGTGGTATTCCTAGAGGTAATGGGTTGGCTGGTCTGCAGTTGGACAATTAGCTCCTGCAGGCCCACTCTTATTTCTTCCAACCCGAAGTAACCCTTGTGATATCTGTTAGATAGCCACTCTACTGTCTTGTGGTTCAATTTATTCTGAATCAAGGCTCTCAACAACCACTCTGCTCCCTCCAGATCATATTTATTACTCAAGGTCTTAAGAGTGCTTTCTAGTTTGATTCTAAATTGCTGTAAGCTGTTGCAGTTGTGATCTGGAGTCTTCAAACTAGCCAAATTAGCTACTAGATCCAGCCTACTTTGCTCCAAGTTACCGTAAGTGACCTCCAACAAGTCAACTGCCTCACTATAGGAGTCATCTACATATGGGAATGCTTGTATGAGAACATGCGCATCTCCCCTTACTTGTCCCTTTAAATAGCATAATTTGGTAACACTTGCAAGATCACTCCTATCATGTACGACTGCTTTAAAGATAGGCCAAAACTCCTCCCAGTTTTCTCCCAGATTAAACACAGGCATGCATAATTCTGGGAGTTTTGATAGACACCTCTGATTTTCCTTACTAGGTTGACCAACAACATTGTCTACACCCTTTACCATCTCTAAAGCCTTAGTTTTGCAGGACACAATGTTGTCCTCCACTTCATAATATTGATCCAGCAGCCGCTCCCTTTCAGCAACATCTGCACAATTCACCAGAAGATCGCTCTCACAGTCCTTATACCACAATTTATGTGACTCATATCTACTTTCTAAGGCATCTAGGTGTAGCTTTAATTCATCAGGGTTTATCGTTTCTTGTCTCATTAACTCCATACACTTGTATGATTTAGTAACATGACCCTTCCGAGATTGTAGTGACGCTTTCTTTGCTTTGGCATCCATGGACTTGCCAGCCGCACTAACTTCCTCAGACCCAGCCATGGTTAGGGAATTAATAATCACCAATTATACGACTTAAGTAGACACTTTGTGTGAGTAATTCTTGCACTTTTTGTAAATCCTAGCCACCCATGTGCTAGTAATTAATTGGGCTAATTATCATCCACCACACGACCGATTAAATTTGTGTACCCTATACCCACTTTCTTCAATCAGTCACTTAATTATTAAGCAATTAATTCAATTAATTTTTCACTGATTGCATCTGGTTCGAAGGACCAGCAGGCAGATATGGAAAATTTTATAGGAGTGATTACTTGTACATACCTCAACATTACATGCATACGAGTAATCTCCTTGGGAGACAACAACGATATTGTTTACCATAGTCACCCATGTAGACATGTGAGAAAACTTAACCACCTCTGGTCACTGCAGGTGGCCCCCTCGACCCTCACAATCTTATCCATATCTATCCGAGACCAGTATAAATTGGGTAGCACCCTCAAGTACGGCGCTACTAATTAATTGTGGACTGTATAGATTATATTAGTTTAACTGAGTGAAGGGGGGGGGGGTAGGTTACACATGGATACACCCATCAAGGAAAAAACACTTGTACATAATCCCACCACTTACCAGATATTCTCTGGGGGTCACTTGATGTAGCTGGATCACCCATAACCTATCCAATTACAACATACCTAACTGGCCAGTATCAGTCTGCTATAACTAGAAGGGTTACTTAACTGTGGGTGATTGATACTCCTTATTTCCTCCATTCACCATCTCATTTCGATGTCCTGCTACACCGACACGGTTCTCATTCCAGCAGGACGAGGTTTAGAAGTCATGACTCAATGAACTTCACTTTCCTCGTCACGGGAACAACGAGGTCTAACGTGTTCACTCGGAGCAAGACGACTTATTTCACTTCACGCATTCTCTTAACTTAGCGTTATTATCATTAATTACATTACAATTCTCAAGACGATTTAATGTCTCATAATTATTATACACATTAGAGATCACTCCATTAAGATCTGAGACCGATGAGTGATGATTAAACCAAGGGTAATTTTCCCCGGGACACAGTCCATGGTGATGCGCCAGTCACCCGGTCCTACCCTTATTCACTCATTTTACCACTTTATTACGGTGGTCCCGTAAATCACGTTCCCTCACTCTCGACCAGGAACAGTTACGACACTTCCTATTATGAAATGAGGCCTATATTAATCCTTAGGCTGCCGTGAACGCCAATTTCCTGGTTCCATGCTTTCCCAACCTCCTCACTACATTCAAAACACACCCGCCTCTCGTGCCCCAGTTCGACCTATACCCCCGCACGTCTGCGCATGTGCAGCGGGAACCCAGTTGGTTCCATTCAAAATACAAATACATTTTGACCCAAATCAACGCATTAAACACTTATTAGGCACTATAGCTTCGGAAATTAAATAATTTCCACACAGATTATGGTATTAATTAAGGCTAAGTGACTACATCATAATTTGTGAGTTTAGCAATGTGAATGTTTTTGTTTTGGCACAATACAAGGTGTCTATATTGGAGTATCATATGCAATCTTATGACTAATTAGGATTTATTATTTTATGATAAAGATTAGTATTTCTGGGTTTACACTCAGTGGGTGAGTGAGTGTAATTGTGAACCACCAGGAGGTTATCATGTAGTTAGTTGTCGGGGTGGATCAGGGAGATAAGATGTTTTCTAACTGTAGTTTTGAAAGTGATGAATGTGTCTGAAGTTCTAGAGTTTTCAGGTAGGGTGTTCCAGATTTTAGGTCCTTTGAAATACATTGAATTTTTGTAAAGGTTTAGTCGAACACGGGGAATGTCATAAAGATGTTTGTGTCTGGTGTTATGCCTGTGAATCCTGTCACAACTATCAAAAAAGCATTTTAGGTCAAGTTTAATATTGGAATTTAATGTCCTGTAGATTTAGATTGCAGAGTAGTAAGTGTGGTTGTTCTGAACAGAGAGTAAGTTTAGATCTATGAATAGTGGGGGGGGGGGTGTTGCCAGGGATGGGATTTAGTGATTATTCTTACTGCGGCTTTTTGTTGGGTTTAATTGGCTTTAGGTGTGTTGCTGCAGTTGATCCCCAAGCACAAATAGCATAGGTGAGGTATGGATAAATGAGTGAATGGTGCAGTGTGAGAAGGGCAGTTTGTGGCATGTATTATAGTATCTTGGAGAGGATTCCAACCATTTTGAATACTTTTTTTGTTATGTGCAGGATATGGGTGCTGAAGTTCAGGTTGTTGTCGAGGTATAGGCCTAGGAATTTGCCCTCATTATGCCTGGCAATTAGAGTGTTGTCG
Organism: Cherax quadricarinatus; assembly: GCF_038502225.1. NCBI lineage: Eukaryota > Metazoa > Arthropoda > Malacostraca > Decapoda > Parastacidae > Cherax > Cherax quadricarinatus. Next base: position 209,231 of record NW_027195213.1, on the reverse strand, counting down.
ATCTTAATGTTAAGTGGTCAAATAGACATTCGGGTGTGTTGGTAATCCTTTATTCAGGTACAACATAAGGAATGCTCCTAGCTGCAAAGAGACAAAACACACAAATTAGAATGCACAACCTGACGTTGTGAGTACACCTTGTATCTCCTAACCCTGATATATTGTTGACTGGCACAGTGTGGATGGCAGAATACGTGACTATTAACTTACGTATTAGGGAGGTAATATGTGTTCCGTCGGCCACACGCTCTCTTTGTTTAAACTCAAGTTTCTCTGCCTCACCTACAGGCAGTGCACCAGCGCCGCCAACCCACCGAATTTGACTCACTCTGTGTTACCCAATCTCCATCCCTCATCCCCCCCAGTTTCCATCAGGAAACTCATCACTCTGAGATAATCCCATAGGTACACTGGCAGACGTCTATCTCTGCGTGATCTTGGAGGTGGTGATATGGAAGTGTGTTGTGTGACAGTCTGGCTGGGTGCTGGCTCTTTTGCCTGAGGGTCTGGCGTGTTTCGATACTGAAGCAAGTCGGCAGTCACCGCCTTTGTATCGAGACTCCCATATGCATTCGTGTGTGATGTCAGTAAGCACTTCATCGATTTGACGGCTACCTCTGCCTGCCTGTTGGACTGTGGGTGGTGTGCCAATGAAAGGCGATGGTTCGCTCGCCATCATCGCAGAAGTGACTTGGTTTCTTTTGCATTGAACTCCAGGCCTCCATCTGTGCTCAGTTCTTCGGGAACACTGAATGTTGTGAAGTAATTGAGAAGGGCCGTGATGAAGCCCTTGGTGCCCGACTTGGACACGACAATGTGTGGCCAGCCACTGAACCTGTCCATGATGACTAGGTACCCAATTCTGCGCACTACTCAAAAGTCATTCAGGGGTTGTTTAGTACAAATGGTTGTACAGGTGGCATACGAGACTGGAAGGGTGACATTCCCCAGCAGGCATGGCACCTGGAACATGTGCCCTCGATGTCTCTGGTGATGCCTGGCCAAAAGATGGCACCTACTGCCCTACTGTGAATGCGACTGCTGCCTTGGTGAGCTGTGTGAAGTGTCCGTAGGACCTCATTCCGAAGTCCCTGTGATATCACAATGCTGTGGTCCATCACAACGACTTCATCCGTGAGAGATAACCTGTCACAGTACTGCCAGTATGGTTGCAGCTCCTCTGGTAAGGCATCCCTGGACGGTGGGAACCTGAACTCCACTAGTGGTGTGAGCAGCCTGATGTTGAGGTCTGCAGAGGTGCAATCATTGACTCTCTCCCATGTGACTGTGCCAAGAGACTCCACTGATGATCTTGCTGCTGCCACGAGGAGTGTCTCCAGGTCATCGTGGGTACCCACCGGGACCTGGATAAGTGACAGAGCACACATTTCAATGGCTGTGTCCTTTGGGTCTGTGGCTGATGGGTACCGTGATGCTGCATCTGCTTCTGGGATGGCCTTGCCAGGGACGTGCACGATCCGGTACTGCCACATTAGGGTGCACTGTTTCAGTCGGAAGACCCTCGGATTGGTGATGTCATCTAGTGCTTGATCCCCAAGGATTTTCACAAGTGGCTTGTGGTCGGTCATTTTGATGAGATCCCGGCACCCCATGGTGAAGAAGTAGCTATCTTCCAGTGCCAATGGGATGGCCAAGGCCTCCCCCTCAATTGTAGCAAACCGCTTCTCAGCATCCCTTATGAAGTGAGACCCCGCTAGTGTTACCTTCCACCCAGGAATAGTGTGGTCATAGCTGCAATGTTTCTGGCGGAGCCAGTAACCCACCCCCATTCTAGACCAGTCAGGGTTGAGGCACATCAGCTTGCTGAGATCAAATATCTCGACCCCTGGAGTTTACCTGGAGAGAGTTTCGGGGGTCAACGCCCCCGCGGCCCGGTCTGTGACCAGGCCTCCTGGTGGATCAGCCCCTGATCAACCAGGCTGTTGCTGCTGGCTGCACGCAAACCAACGTACGAGCCACAGCCCGGCTGATCAGGAACTGACTTTAGGTGCTTGTCCAGTGCCAGCTTGAAGACTGCCAGGGGTCTGTTGGTAATCCCCCTTATGTGTGCTGGGAGGCAGTTGAACAGTCTCGGGCCCCTGACACTTATTGTATGGTCTCTTAACGTGCTAGTGACACCCCTGCTTTTCATTGGGGGGATGGTGCATCGTCTGCCAAGTCTTTTGCTTTCGTAGTGAGTGATTTTCGTGTGCAAGTTCGGTACTAGTCCCTCTAGGATTTTCCAGGTGTATATAATCATGTATCTCTCCCTCCTGCGTTCCAGGGAATACAGGTTTAGAAACCTCAAGCGCTCCCAGTAATTGAGGTGTTTTATCTCCGTTATGCGCGCCGTGAAAGTTCTCTGTACATTTTCTAGGTCGGCAATTTCACCTACCTTGAAAGGCTGTTAGAGTGCAGCAATATTCCAGCCTAGATAGAACAAGTGACCTGAAGAGTGTCATCATGGGCTTGGCCTCCCTAGTTTTGAAGGTTCTCATTATCCATCCTGTCATTTTTCTAGCAGATGCGATTGATACAATGTTATGGTCCTTGAAGGTGAGATCCTCCGACATAATCACTCCCAGGTCTTTGACGTTGGTGTTTCGCTCTATTTTGTGGCCAGAATTTGTTTTGTACTCTGATGAAGATTTAATTTCCTCATGTTTACCATATCTGAGTAATTGAAATTTCTCATCGTTGAACTTCATATTGTTTTCTGCAGCCCACTGAAAGATTTGGTTGATGTCCGCCTGGAGCCTTGCAGTGTCTGCAATGGAAGACACTGTCATGCAGATTCGGGTGTCATCTGCAAAGGAAGACACGGTGCTGTGGCTGACATCCTTGTCTATGTCGGATATGAGGATGAGGAACAAGATGGGAGCTAGTACTGTGCCTTGTGGAACAGAGCTTTTCACCGTAGCTGCCTCGGACTTTACTCTGTTGACGACTACTCTCTGTGTTCTGTTAGTGAGGAAATTATAGATCCATCGACCGACTTTTCCTGTTATTCCTTTAGCACGCATTTTGTGCGCTATTACGCCATGGTCACACTTGCCGAAGGCTTTTTCAAAGTCTGTATATATTACATCTGCATTCTTTTTGTCTTCTAGTGCATTTAGGACCTTGTCGTAGTGATCCAATAGTTGAGACAGACAGGAGCGACCTGTTCTAAACCCATGTTGCCCTGGGTTGTGTAACTGATGGGTTTCTAGATGGGTGGTGATCTTGCTTTTTAGGACCCTTTCAAAGATTTTTATGATATGGGATGTTAGTGCTATTGGTCTGTAGTTCTTTGCTATTGCTTTACTGCCCCCTTTGTGGAGTGGGGCTATGTCTGTTGTTTTTAGTAACTGAGGGACGACCCCCATGTCCATGCTCCCTCTCCATAGGATGGAAAAGGCTCGTGATAGGGGCTTCTTGCAGTTCATGATGAACACAGAGTTCCATGAGTCTGGCCCTGGGGCAGAGTGCATGGGCATGTCATTTATCGCCTGTTCGAAGTCATTTGGCGTCAGGATAACATCGGATAGGCTTGTGTTAATCAAATTTTGTGGCTCTCTCATAAAAAATTCATTTTGATCTTCGACTCTCAGCCTGGTTAGCGGCTTGCTAAAAACTGAGTCATATTGGGACTTGAGTAGCTCACTCATTTCCTTGCTGTCATCTGTGTAGGACCCATATTGTTTAAGTAGGGGCCCAATACTGGACGTTGTTCTCGATTTTGATTTGGCATAGGAGAAGAAATACTTTGGGTTTCTTTCGATTTCATTTATGGCTTTTAGTTCTTCCCGCGATTCCTGACTCCTAAAGGATTCTTTTAGCTTAAGTTCGATGCTTGCTATTTCTCTGACCAGTGTCTCCCTGCGCATTTCAGATATATTGACCTCTTTTAGCCGCTCTGTTATTCTTTTCCGTCGCCTGTAAAGGGAGCGCCTGTCTCTTTCTATTTTACATCTACTCCTCCTTTTTCTTAGAGGAATAAGCCTTGTGCATACATCGAGTGCCACCGAGTTAATCTGTTCCAGGCATAAGTTGGGGTCTGTGTTGCTTAGTGTATCTTCCCAGCTTATATCGGTTAGGACTTGGTTTACTTGGTCCCACTTTATGTTTTTGTTATTGAAGTTGAATTTGGTGAATGCTCCCTCGTGACTAGTCTCATTTTGTCGGTCTGGGGCTCCACGCATACATGTCTGAACCTCAATTATGTTGTGATCTGAGTATATTGTTTTTGATATGGTGACATTTCTTATCAGATCATCATTGTTAGTGAAGATGAGGTCTAGTGTATTCTCCAGTCTAGTAGGCTCTATTATTTGCTGTTTTAAATTGAATTTTGTGCAGAGATTTAAAAGCTCGTGTGAGTGTGAGTTTTCATCAGAGCTGCCTCCTGGTGTCATTACTGCAACAATATTATTTGCTATATTCCTCCATTTTAGGTGCCTTAAGTTGAAATCCCCCAGGAGCAAGATGTTGGGTGCAGGAGCTGGAAGATTTTCCAGACAGTGGTCAATTTTTAACAGCTGTTCCTGGAATTGCTGGGATGTTGCATCCGGAGGCTTGTAGACTACCACAATGACTAGGTTTTGGTTCTCGACCTTTACTGCTAAAACTTCCACTACATCATTTGAGGCATTAAGCAGTTCTGTGCAAACAAGTGACTCTGCAATGTACAGGCCAACCCCCCCCTTTTGCCTGTTCACTCTGTCACATCTGTATAGGTTGTAACCTGGGATCCATATTTCGTTGTCCAAGTGATCCTTTATGTGGGTCTCAGTGAAAGCCGCGAACATTGCCTTTGCCTCTGCAAGCAGTCCACGGATGAAAGGTATTTTGTTGTTTGTTGCTGGCTTTAGACCCTGTATATTTGCAAAGAAGAATGTTATCGGACTGGTGGTATTGTTGGTACTGGGGGGGGATTTTTTTTCCGGCATTAGTATCTGTATCTGTTGGTTTGGAGTGGAGGCCATCGACTGTGGTTCCACTCCAGGAATGACTGGATTTGGTGTACGATTTCTGCCATTTCCTGCCAGTTTTTTTTCCTTCCTGGCACTAGAAAACCTCTCCCTCTTGAGTGGCTGTGGCTACCCAGGTTTTCCCATGGCCTGGATGTTTTGTATCTTTTTGTCCCCTTTAGATGGTATGCCTGGCAATTTAAGTTATAGCACAGTCTTTCCTGTACTGAAGAGGTACACATTTCAGGGTGAAAAAGCTTACAGGAAGGGAGTTTGCATTTTCCTGTTGTCATATGGGCATGGCATTTTCTAGGGTGGTCATAATTGCATGTCCCATCTGTTTTTCCAGATTTCCCATGCCAGCAGATACCAAGTGCATAGTATGTGCACAGGCTTGGTTTCCGCTTGCCTTGGGTTTCTGTGACTGTATTCCCTGTTGGTGCATGTTTCCCTGTCTTACTTCTATCATCCCTAGCACCAACAATGGAGCTCCCACCAGTTGTTTTTGGTAATTTATCCTCAGTATTGCTTTTGGAGTCCTCTTGTTTGCTATTTCCTGTGGTATTTCTAGTTTGCAATATTGGTTTTATCTTATCTTTGACTACACTTGTTTCCCTACGATGGCTCCTGTCCCCTATGAGGTCATTTATATGTATTCCTTCCTGCGTATAATTCCTGACTACCTGGACAAAATCTCCAGCTTCACCATTACTGTCTCCCAGGACAGCACCTCCAGCTTCACCATTACTGTCTCCCAGGACAGTATCTCCAGCTTCACCATTACTGTCTCCCAGGACAGTATCTCCAGCTTCACCATTTGTCTCCCAGGACAGCACCTCCAGCTTCACCATTTCTGTCTCCCAGGACAGCACCTCCCGCTTCACCATTACTGTCTCCCAGGACAGCACTATCAGCCCCACATTTACTGACTACCAGGACATCACCTCCAGCCTTACAGTTTGTGACTACATGGCCAGTATCAAGGGCAGTACCATTCAGCCCAGACTTTTTATGTTCCCATCTGTTGTAGAAAGCTTCCAGGTTTTCTATGAAAGCAGCTTTGATGTTGTCCTCTTTTAATACCCTTGTGATTTTAGTCCACAGATTTTCCTCATTTGGGCATACCCAAAAACACTTCTCTGTTTTAATACTGCTTGTTGCTAGTTCTGGGATATCTGCACAAGGGGCGTGACACCAATTTCCACAAAAATGACAATTTATCCATGTGGAAGCCCGTTTGTTTGACTGACCACAGACTACACACAGCTTCATAATGATTTGAATGGTTGATTTACTGCAATTCTACTAGCAACCTCTTGAATATTCTATTAATAACCTCCTTAAATGAAGCTCTAGCTATTTGTATTTCTGTTTCTAACTGTTTTTGTATATTGGACAGCTTACCGTCACGTTCCTGATTTTTAATGTTTGTGTTTATAAGGGCGCCTACAACCCCATCCGTTTACAGTCTGCTTTATTGTCCAACGAAACCGTTTGAAATCAGTCAAGGGTTCGGACCAGTCAAGGGTTCGGACCAGTCCAGGGTTCGGACCAGTCAAGGGTTCGACCAGTCGATCTGATCTGATCAGTGGGTCACTTATTTAAACATACTGGTCGGTGATTTGAGCTAGCACATGAAGGCTCTACTGGAAATTATCTACCCGAGTAATATGTGATTTGACTGATACAAAAGTATAACTTGCGTGTTGAAGAAATCGGTGACTGCTGGCACTCCTACAATGATGAACGGTCGACCTCCACCCTTGTTTATCAATCGCTGTATCTAGCTTTTCTACTTTTTTTTTTTCCGTCTCCACCACAATAAATGCTTTAATTGCGTTGATGATTGCCTCGTTTGAGCAATGGAATGCCTCTTCCAGGGCTGAATCCCATCTGAAGCTGGCATTGAGGCTGAGGAGCGGCTTGAACAGTGCCATCATGTCCATGGTCCTGCCATAGTGTGACACCTGGTTAACGAGGCCGAGCCAAGCCCTTACATCCATGATATTGGCTGGTCTTGGGAACATCACAATGGCATTCAGGTACTTAGGTAGGGGTCTCACTTCAGACCTAGTTATCTGAAACCCTGCAAACTCCACTTCTGTCATGGAAAACTGAAACTTAGCTGGACTGAGGACCACACCATTGTGGCCTACGACTTCCAGGTAGTCGATCACTTGCCACCAATATTCCTTCAAGTCTGTGTCCCATATGATGGTGTCGTCGACACATTTGGTTTTCCTAGGTACATCAGCTATGATGGCTTCATACCATTGCGTGTAGGCATTCTGCGATACAAGGAAGCCCATCAGCCACGACAGTAGTGGAACCTGCCTTGCTCTGTCAGGAATGCTGTCGTGCGGCGATCCTCGGGCCGGATCTCAATGGAGTGAAAGCCGTTCCATGTGACGGTCTTGAACACATTAGGTGGGACAGCCTTCGCCTGTTTAATGGGTGGTATGGCATGATGGGTCTCCTGCACACTGTGGTGGTTTAGCGGTTGCAGATCCACCATACAACAGGTGTGCCATCCGACTTGGGTGTCAGGACCATACTCTGGAGCCAAATCACAGATGTGTTTGGAGGCACTCGCTCTGTGATGCCCAGCGCCACGTCCCTATCCAGTTGGTCTGACACTTCCTGTTGCCAGTGAATTGTGACGTTTGGGGTCGTCTGGCCACCACTGGTTGCACCCCTGGGTCAACCTGAATCTCCATTGGGGGACCTGTCATCGTAGGGAGCGGCTGGTGTGGGCATGTGTTGAGGGTCGAAGAAGCATACCGTTGAAGAACCCATGGACTCAAGTGATGGTGCTATGGGCAGACTGGAGGGATGGGGAGGTGGTGCTGTGCACTGTGGGCACCCGCATTTTACCATCGTGGGCTGGTATATGTACTCACCACAATCCCACTCACGCCAGTTTCTGCCGTGCTGATTTTTGGGAAATCAGGTCCGATAACCTTCAGCTGTTCCAACACAACTCGGCTCAGGTAAAACCGGCTGGTGGATTCCGTAACATAGACCACTGCAGATGTCTTGAGTTGCTCCCCTTGTTTGTTGCGACTGAACAGCGTGAGGAACACGGCGCCCAGACCATTTATGTCAGCGTTATTCACGGCCAGAATGCATGTGGAGACACAGGTGAGGTGCCATTGGCATAAGCCCAGCTTCTTGAGGGCCTGCAGCCCCATCAGGCAGGTCTGTGCACTGGAGTCTGCGATGGCCAAGATACGGGCTGACCGTTGTCATGTTATAGGCCTTGCCATCCACAGCTACTGTTAAAGATAGCGTCGGATGAGGCAGAGCCTCACTTGCACAGGAGCCTATCTTGGTGGTAGCCAAATAGTGAAACAGTGCCTCCACCGACCCATTGGAAGATGGTGAAGACGACTTATGGGGATGTGGGTTGTTCTTTTTCCAGCATCCGAGACACAACGTGAATTCCTTGAGTTTGCCTCTCACCATAACAAACTGGGGGGTGAGAGAGCCACACTGGCAGCATATCATATGTCTCATATGGGCCTGCTTGCCACGATACTGTGTGGGCTCTGGTGATGCCTGGTTTCAAACAGTTTCATTGGACAATAAAGCAGACTGTAAACGGATGGGGTTGTAGGCGCCCTTATAAACACAAACATTAAAAATCAGGAACGTGACGGTAAGCTGTCCAATATACAAAAAGAGTTAGAAACAGAAATACAAATAGCTAGAGCTTCATTTAAGGTTATTAATATAATATTCAAGAGGTTGCTAGTAGAATTGCAGTAAATCAACCATTCAAATCATTATGAAGCTGTGTGTAGTCTGTGGTCAGTCAAACAAACGGGCTTCCACATGGATAAATTGTCATTTTTGTGGAAATTGGTGTCACGCCCCTTGTGCAGATATCCCAGAACTAGCTACAAGCAGTATTAAAACAGAGAGGTGTTTCTGGGTATGCCCAAATGAGGAAAATCTGTGGACTAAAATCACAAGGGTATTAAAAGAGGACAACATCAAAGCTGCTTTCATAGAAAACCTGGAAGCTTTCTACAACAGACGGGAACATAAAAAGTCTGGGCTGAATGGTACTGCCCTTGATACTGGCCATGTAGTCACAAACTGTAAGGCTGGAGGTGATGTCCTGGGAGACAGTAATAGTAAAGCTGGAGGTGCTGTCCTGGGAGACAGTAATGGTGAAGCTGGAGGTGCTGTCCTGGGAGACAGAAATGGTGAAGCTGGAGATACTGTCCTGGGAGACAGTAATGGTGAAGCTGGAGATTTTGTCCAGGTAGTCGGGAATTATACGCAGGAAGGAATACATATAAATGGCCTCATAGGGGACAGGAGCCATAGTAGGGAAACAAGTGTAGTCAAAGATAAGATAAAACCAATATTGCAAACTAGAAATTCCGCAGGAAATAGCAAACAAGAGGACTCCAATAGCAATAGTGAGGATAAATTACCAAAAACAACTGGTGGGAGCTCCATTGTTGGTGCTAGGGAGGATAGAAGTAAGACAGGGAAACATGCACCAACAGGGAATACAGTCACAGAAACCCAAGGCAAGCGGAAACCAAGCCTGTGCACATACTATGCACTTGGTATCTGCTGGAATGGGAAATCTGGAAAAACAGATGGGACGTGCAACTATGACCACCCTAGAAAATGCCATGCCCATATGACAACAGGAAAATGCAAACTCCCTTCCTGTAAGCTTTTTCACCCTGAAATGTGTACCTCTTCAGTACAGGAAAGACTGTGCTATAACTTAAATTGCCAGGCATACCATCTAAAGGGGACAAAAAGATACAAAACATCCAGGCCATGGGAAAACCTTGGTAGCCACCGCCACTCAAGAGGGAGAGGTTTTTTAGTGCCAGGAAGGAAAAAAAACTGGCAGGAAATGGCAGAAATCGTACACCAAATCCAGTCATTCCTGGAGTGGAACCACAGTCGATGGCCTCCACTCCAAACCAACAGATACAGATACTAATGCCGGAAAAAAAATCCCCCCCCAGTACCAACAATACCACCAGTCCGATAACATTCTTCTTTGCAAATATACAGGGTCTAAAGCCAGCAACAAACAACAAAATACCTTTCATCCGTGGACTGCTTGCAGAGGCAAAGGCAATGTTTGCGGCTTTCACTGAGACCCACATAAAGGATCACTTGGACAATGAAATATGGATCCCAGGTTACAACCTATACAGATGTGATAGAGTGAACAGGCAAAAGGGGGGGGTTGGCCTGTACATTGCAGAGTCACTTGTTTGAACAGAACTGCTTAATGCCTCAAATGACGTAGTGGAAGTTTTAGCAGTAAAGGTCGAGAACCAAAACCTAGTCATTGTGGTAGTCTACAAGCCTCCGGATGCAACATCACAGCAATTCCAGGAACAGCTGTTAAAAATTGACCACTGTCTGGAAAATCTTCCAGCTCTTGCACCCAACATCTTGCTCCTGGGGGATTTCAACTTAAGGCACCTAAAATGGAGGAATATAGCAAATAATATTGTTGCAGTAATAACACCAGGAGGCAGCTCTGATGAAAACTCATACTCACACGAGCTTTTAAATCTCTGCACAAAATTCAATTTAAACCAGCAAATAATAGAGCCTACTAGACTGGAGAATACACTAGACCTCATATTCACTAACAATGATGATCTGATAAGAAATGTCACCATATCAAAAACAATATACTCAGATCACAACATAATTGAGGTTCAGACATGTATGCGAGGAGCCCCAGACCGACAAAATGAGACTAGTCACGAGGGAGCATTCACCAAATTCAACTTCAATAACAAAAACATAAAGTGGGACCAAGTAAACCAAGTCCTAACCGATATAAGCTGGGAAGATATACTAAGCAACACAGACCCAAACTTATGCCTAGAACAGATTAACTCGGTGGCACTCGATGTATGCACAAGGCTTATTCCTCTAAGAAAAAGGAGGAGTAGATGTAAAATAGAGAGAGACAGGCGCTCCCTTTACAGGCGACGGAAAAGAATAACAGAGCGGCTAAAAGAGGTCAATATATCTGAAATGCGCAGGGAGACACTGGTCAGAGAAATAGCAAGCATCGAACTTAAGCTAAAAGAATCCTTTAGGAGTCAGGAATCGCGGGAAGAACTAAAAGCTATAAATGAAATCGAAAGAAACCCAAAGTATTTCTTCTCCTATGCCAAATCAAAATCGAGAACAACGCCCAGTATTGGGCCCCTACTTAAACAAGATGGGTCCTACACAGATGACAGCAAGGAAATGAGTGAGCTACTCAAGTCCCAATATGACTCAGTTTTTAGCAAGCTGCTAACCAGACTGAGAGTCGAAGATCAAAATGAATTTTTTATGAGTGAGCCACAAAATTTGATTAACACAAGCCTATCCGATGTTATCCTGACGCCAAATGACTTCGAACAGGCGATAAATGACATGCCCATGCACTCTGCCCCAGGGCCAGACTCATGGAACTCTGTGTTCATTAAGAACTGCAAGAAGCCCCTATCACGAGCCTTTTCCATCCTATGGAGAGGGAGCATGGCCACGGGGGTCGTCCCTCAGTTACTAAAAACAACAGACATAGCCCCACTCCACAAAGGGGGCAGTAAAGCAACAGCAAAGAACTACAGACCAATAGCACTAACATCCCATATCATAAAAATCTTTGAAAGGGTCCTAAGAAGCAAGATCACCACCCATCTAGAAACCCATCAGTTACACAACCCAGGGCAACATGGGTTTAGAACAGGTCGCTTCTGTCTGTCTCAACTACTGGATCACTACGACAAGGTCCTAAATGCACTAGAAGACAAAAAGAATGCAGATGTAATATATACAGTCTTTGCAAAAGCCTTCGACAAGTGTGACCATGGCGTAATAGCGCACAAAATGCGTGCTAAAGGAATAACAGGAAAAGTCGGTCGATGGATCTATAATTTCCTCACTAACAGAACACAGAGAGTAGTCGTCAACAGAGTAAAGTCCGAGGAAGCTACGGTGAAAAGCTCTGTTCCACAAGGCACAGTACTAGCTCCCATCTTGTTCCTCATCCTCATATCCGACATAGACAAGGATGTCAGCCACAGCACCGTGTCTTCCTTTGCAGATGACACCCGAATCTGCATGACAGTGTCTTCCATTGCAGACACTGCAAGGCTCCAGGCGGACATCAACCAAATCTTTCAGTGGGCTGCAGAAAACAATATGAAGTTCAACGATGAGAAATTTCAATTACTCAGATATGGTAAACATGAGGAAATTAAATCTTCATCAGAGTACAAAACAAATTCTGGCCACAAAATAGAGCGAAGCACCAACGTCAAAGACCTGGGAGTGATTATGTCGGAGGATCTCACCTTCAAGGACCATAACATTGTATCAATCGCATCTGCTAGAAAAATGACAGGATGGATAATGAGAACCTTCAAAACTAGGGAGGCCAAGCCCATGATGACACTCTTCAGGTCACTTGTTCTATCTAGGCTGGAATATTGCTGCACTCTAACAGCACCTTTCAAGGCAGGTGAAATTGCCGACCTAGAAAATGTACAGAGAACTTTCACGGTGCGCATAACGGAGATAAAACACCTCAATTACTGGGAGCGCTTGAGGTTTCTAAACCTGTATTCCCTGGAACTCAGGAGGGAGAGATACATGATTATATACACCTGGAAAATCCTAGAGGGACTAGTACCGAACTTGCACACGAAAATCACTCACTACGAAAGCAAAAGACTTGGCAGACGATGCACCATCCCCCCAATGAAAAGCAGGGGTGTCACTAGCACGTTAAGAGACCATACAATAAGTGTCAGGGGCCCGAGACTGTTCAACTGCCTCCCAGCGCACATAAGGGGGATTACCAACAGACCCCTGGCAGTCTTCAAGCTGGCACTGGACAAGCACCTAAAGTCAGTTCCTGATCAGCCGGGCTGTGGCTCGTACGTTGGTTTGCGTGCAGCCAGCAGCAACAGCCTGGTTGATCAGGCGCTGATCCACCAGGAGGCCTGGTCACAGACCGGGCCGCGGGGGCATTGACCCCCGAAACTCTCTCCAGGTAAACTCCAGGTACGCCTGGCTGCAGCTGGCCACCACCCATAGGTTCTTAGTCGCCATGGCATGGGCGGCAGTCTCTTTGCTATTTACAAGACTGACAGTTTCATCCAGTGTCCGTGTGTCAATGTTTGTCATTCCGAAGACCTTCTTGATGTCGTCATCTGCCAGACCGGTTAAGAGAACCAGTTTGACAATATCTTCGGTGTAGTCTGCGGCGACTGTGCCAGAGCAGGTGGCCACCCTACAAGTCCCAGTTTTGGTCCACTGGCAGACACCGGCGAACCCACACAGTCTCGCCACATACTGCCTGACGTGCTCCCCTGGTTCCTGCTTCGTCTGAAGCAGTGCTGCACATCGCACACTTAGTGCCACACTCACCACTGTGAGATATTTCATGGTGTCTAAGGCCGCTGCTTCATGGCTACTGGCTATTGTAGACATTTCCCGGAACAATGCAGCTTCTAACTCAGGCTCGCAGTAAGCCAGGCGCTGAGTGGTGATTTGATTGGGTGTTAGGTCGGTCCCATTTCGAAACATCTCCCACCAGTGGGTAAATCCACCCCAATCTTCTTCACCGATGCCTTGCTCTAGTGTTGGGCGGTTGATTTTGGGCGTCTTCTGTCGTGTGTCCCTGGTGTCATGCACATTCTTCTGATGTAGCTGCATCAGCGTAATGCATGTCGGCATGTCCTCTGCCATCTTCACCACTGTACATCCTGCCTCCTCATAACTCAATGAGACCGCCATCACCACAAGGTATGCCTAAACAGGCTACCACACAAGCTCCTTAACGGGTGTAGTACGTAAGTTAATACCTAGGAGCATGGTCAAAGAGACATTCGGGGGTGTGTTGGTAATCATTTATTCAGGTACAACATAATGAATGCTCCTAGCTGCAAAGAGACAAAACGCACAAATTAGGATGCACAACCTCACGTTGTGAGTACACGTTGTACCTCCTAGCCCTGATATATCATAGGCACAGTATGGATGGCAGAATACGTGACCGTTAACTTACGTATTAGGGAGGTAATACGTGTTATGTCGGCCTCATGCTCTCTTTGTTTACACTCACGTTTCTCCACCTCACCTACAGGCGGCACACCAGCGCCGCCAACCCGCTGAATTTGACTCACTCTGTGTCACACCATCTCCATCCCACATTAAGTTGTGCAACACCTGCTCTTCCACCAAACATAATATAGTAGGTTTTGTCAGTGTTAAGTGTAAGTTTATTGACTCTCATCCAAGTCGATATTTTGAGCAGCTCCTCGTTAACAATGGTGTTGAGGATGGCAAGAATAAGGTGGGAGATGACATAAGTCGTGTCGTCAGCAAAGAGAATGGGTTTCAGGTGTTGGGATACGTTTGGAAGATCACTGATGTAAATGAGGAAAAGTAGGGGACCAAGGACACTTCCCTGTGGAACTCCAGTATCAAGTGCCGTGTTGATGAGGCTGTGTCTTTAATGGTGACATACTGATACCTATTAGTGAGGTAGGATCTGAAATATCCAAACGCATGGCCTCTTATACCATAATGGTCAAGTTTGTGGAGTAGGATGCTATCGTCGACTGTGTCAAAAGCTTTTCTTAGGTCAATAAAAATTTCTAGTGGATATTCGTTCTTTTCCAATGCTGTGTAAAGGAAATCATGCATTTGTACAATTGCATCTTTACCTGGAGTTTACCTGGAGAGAGTTCCGGGGGTCAACGCCCCCGCGGCCCGGTCTGTGACCAGGCCTCCTGTTGGATCAGCGCCTGATCAACCAGGCTGTTGCTGCTGGCTGCACGCAAACCAACGTACGAGCCACAGCCCGGCTGATCAGGAACTGACTTTAGGTGCTTGTCCAGTGCTAGCTTGAAGACTGCCAGGGGTCTGTTGGTAATCCCCCTTATGTGTGCTGGGAGGCAGTTGAACAGTCTCGGGCCCCTGACACTTATTGTATGGCCTCTTAACGTGCTAGTGACACCCCTGCTTTTCATTGGGGGGATGGTGCATCGTCTGCCAAGTCTTTTGCTTTCGTAGTGAGTGATTTTCGTGTGCAAGTTCGGTACTAGTCCCTCTAGGATTTAACAGGTGTTTATAATCATGTATCTCTCCCTCCTGCGTTCCAGGGAATACAGGTTTAGGAACCTCAAGCGCTCCCAGTAATTGAGGTGTTTTATCTCTGTTATGCGCGCCGTGAAAGTTCTCTGTACATTTTCTAGGTCGGCAATTTCACCTGCCTTGAAAGGTGCTGTTAGTGTGCAGCAATATTCCAGCCTAGATAGAACAAGTGACCAGAAGAGTGTCATCATGGGCTTGGCCTCCCTAGTTTTGAATGTTCTCATTATCCATCCTGTCATTTTTCTAGCAGATGCGATTGATACAATGTTATGGTCCTTGAAGGTGAGATCCTCCGACATAATCACTCCCAGGTCTTTGACGTTGGTGTTTCGCTCTATTTTGTGGCCAGAATTTGTTTTGTACTCTGATGAAGATTTAATTTCCTCATGTTTACCATATCTGAGTAATTGAAATTTCTCATCGTTGAACTTCATATTGTTTTCTGCAGCCCACTGAAAGATTTGGTTGATGTCCGCCTGGAGCCTTGCAGTGTCTGCAATGGAAGACACTGTCATGCAGATTCGGGTGTCATCTGCAAAGGAAGACACGGTGCTGTGGCTGACATCCTTGTCTATGTCGGATATGAGGATGAGGAACGAGATGGGAGCGAGTACTGTGCCTTGTGGAACAGAGCTTTTCACCGTAGCCGCCTCGGACCTTACTCTGTTGACGACTATGCTCTGTGTTCTCTTAGTGAGGAAATTATAGATCCATCGACCGACTTTTCCTGTTATTCCTTTAGCACGCATTTTGTGCGCTATTACGCCATGGTCACACTTGTCGAAGGCTTTTGCAAAGTCTGTATATATTACATCTGCATTCTTTTTGTCTTCTAGTGCATTTAGGACCTTGTCGTAGTGATCCAATAGTTGAGACAGACAGGAGTGACCTGTTCTAAACCCATGTTGCCCTGGGTTGTGTAACTGATGGGTTTCTAGATGGGTGGTGATCTTGCTTCTTAGGACCCTTTCAAAGATTTTTATGATATGGGATGTTAGTGCTATTGGTCTGTAGTTCTTTGCTGTTGCTTTACTGCCCCCTTTGTGGAGTGGGGCTATGTCTGTTGTTTTTAGTAACTGTGGGAAGACCCCCGTGTCCATGCTCCCTCTCCATAGGATGGAAAAGGCTCGTGATAGGGGCTTCTTGCAGTTCTTGATGAACACAGAGTTCCATGAGTCTGGCCCTGGGGCAGAGTGCATGGGCATGTCATTTATCGCCTGTTCGAAGTCATTTGGCGTCAGGATAACATCGGATAGGCTTGTGTTAATCAAATTTTGTGGCTCTCTCATAAAAAATTCATTTTGATCTTCGACTCTCATTCTGGTTAGCGGCTTGCTAAAAACTGAGTCATATTGGGACTTGAGTAGCTCACTCATTTCCTTGCTGTCATCTGTGTAGGACCCATCTTGTTTAAGTAGGGGCCCAATACTGGACGTTGTTCTCGATTTTGATTTGGCATAGAAGAAGAAATACTTTGGGTTTCTTTCGATTTCATTTATGGCTTTTAGTTCTTCCCGCGATTCCTGACTCCTAAAGGATTCTTTTAGCTTAAGTTCGATGCTTGCTATTTCTCTGACGAGTGTCTCCCTACGCATTTCAGATATATTGACCTCTTTTAGCCGCTCTGTTATTCTTTTCCGTCGCCTGTAAAGGGAGCGCCTGTCTCTTTCTATTTTACATCTACTCCGCCTTTTTCTTAGAGGAATAAGCCTTGTGCATACATCGAGTGCCACCGAGTTAATCTGTTCTAGGCATAAGTTGGGGTCTGTGTTGCTTTGTATATCTTCCCAGCTTATATCGGTTAGGACTTGGTTTACTTGGTCCCACTTTATGTTTTTGTTATTGAAGTTGAATTTGGTGAATGCTCCCTCGTGACTAGTCTCATTTTGTCGGTCTGGAGCTCCACGCATACATGTCTGAACCTCAATTATGTTGTGATCTGAGTATATTGTTTTTGATATGGTGACATTTCTTATCAGATCATCATTATTAGTGAAGATGAGGTCTAGTGTATTCTCCAGTCTAGTAGGCTCTATTATTTGCTGGTTTAAATTGAATTTTGTGCAGAGATTTAAAAGCTCGTGTGTGTGTGAGTTTTCATCAGAGCTGCCTCCTGGTGTTATTACTGCACCAATATTATTTGCTATATTCCTCCATTTTAGGTGCCTTAAGTTGAAATCCCCCAGGAGCAAGATGTTGGGTGCAGGAGCTGGAAGATTTTCCAGACAGTGGTCAATTTTTAACAGCTGTTCCTGGAATTGCTGGGATGTTGCATCCGGAGGCTTGTAGACTACCACAATGACTAGGTTTTGGTTCTCGACCTTTACTGCTAAAACTTCCACTACATCATTTGAGGCATTAAGCAGTTCTGTGCAAACAAGTGACTCTGCAATGTATAGGCCAACCCCCCCCCTTTTGCCTGTTCACTCTGTCACATCTGTATAGGTTGTAACCTGGGATCCATATTTCGTTGTCCAAGTGATCCTTTATGTGGGTCTCAGTGAAAGCCGCGAACATTGCCTTTGCCTCTGCAAGCAGTCCACGGATGAAAGGTATTTTGTTGTTTGTTGCTGGCTTTAGACCCTGTATATTTGCAAAGAAGAATGTTATCGGACTGGTGGTATTGTTGGTACTGGGGGGGGATTTTTTTTCCGGCATTAGTATCTGTATCTGTTGGTTTGGAGTGGAGGCCATCGACTGTGGTTCCACTCCAGGAATGACTGGATTTGGTGTACGATTTCTGCCATTTCCTGCCAGTTTTTTTTTTCCTTCCTGGCACTAAAAAACCTCTCCCTCTTGAGTGGCTGTGGCTACCCAGGTTTTCCCATGGCCTGGATGTTTTGTATCTTTTTGTCCCCTTTAGATGGTATGCCTGGCAATTTAAGTTATAGCACAGTCTTTCCTGTACTGAAGTGGTACACAGTTCAGGGTGAAAAAGCTTACAGGAAGGGAGTTTGCATTTTCCTGTTGTCATATGTGCATGGCATTTTCTAGGGTGGTCATAGTTGCACGTCCCATCTGTTTTTCCAGATTTCCCATGCCAGCAGATACCATGTGCATAGTATGTGCACAGGCTTGGTTTCCGTTTGCCTTGGGTTTCTGTGACTGTATTCCCTGTTGGTGCATGTTTCCCTGTCTTACTTCTATCCTCCCTAGCACCAACAATGGAGCTCCCACCAGTTGTTTTTGGTAATATATCCTCACTATTGCTAGTGGAGTCCTCTTGTTTGCTATTTCCTGCGGTATTTCTAGTTTGCAATATTGGTTTTATCTTATCTTTGACTACACTTGTTTCTCTTTAGTGCTTTTATTTTTCCTGAATCCAAATTGGCAGGGGTTGAGTATGTTTTGTGCCGTTATAAATGAATATAGTCTCCTGTGCACGAGTTTCTCAAATCTCCCCTTAACTCCCGCATTCACCAAGAAATATCTAAATAGTCTACTATGACATACATTATAGCCCTTCCCACATCCATTGGTACATCACGTGCATCTAACAATCAAGCCCTTAAAAGCGACAAACGACCCCCCAAAAGTCTGATAACCCCCCTCATCCATAATCTCACCCCCTCCAAGGAGGGACAAAAAAGACAGCATGAAACTCCATTTCAACATGACCACAATGCTAGCAAGATGCCTTGTCCATGAACCCCATGCATCTCAACACCTCCTTGGAGGCCAGAATCCCCATGATAAAACGATACTCTAATTCCCTTACTCTAGCCAGTATCCTAAGCTTACTAAATTCCCTTCAAATGACCTACCTAATTATACATTGGGTACATGGCAACCCCTTGCAAGACTCCCTGCCCTCCCACAGCCCCCACCAACCTTTTTACTTTTAGGTTGGCCACCTGTTGCATTGTCAATAAAACCCTCAACATATCCTCACTAACCTGCAAGTCCTTGCCACTCCACCATCTACGAGCCTAATCCATAACCCTTCCTACTCTAACGCCATGCACACCCCCTTCCCTAATATACCTCTGCTTGGTACAGATAGCCATTACTCGCAGACCCAACGCCAACAGACAGACAAACCTAAACCTACCTTGTTGAACATCCATCATGACTACCTCGTTACATAAGCACGCCCTCTCAAAACCCCACACAAACTTTAATGCCCTCCGCTGCTTTTCCAAAATGTCATGTACCCATAAAGGGAACACCTCCGCCACCCCCCATACCTTGCTATTGACAAGCGAGTTGACCACCACTGCCCTCTGATTCACTGCTAGATCCTTTGCACTTAAACCTCTAAGTCTACCCAAAACCTTTCCCGTAACAGACTCTGAATTGACCCTCCTGCAGTCCTGCACCTCTGCCATATACCATATCCCACATTCCCTGATCCTATCAACCACTGTCCATTCTGATCACTCCCCCAAGCTCCCACCTATCCAATTACCCACCTAAAGTAACCTTGATTTCACCATGTTAACTCTCATACCCATATTAGTACCAAAAATCTGAATCACTCTACCCACCCTCCTTAAAGCTTCCTTACCCCTAAACAAAACAGTTGTATCATCAACATATCAAATAATACCCTCCCAGCACCCCCCAATCCATCTCGTGTCTGTCCATCACCCCATCAACAAACTCATAGAAGGGATTCTGCACACAAGCAAAAAGCAGCTAGGGTAGAGGGCATCCCTGCCTCAAACCTCTCTCCATTGGTGCAATTTTACCCAACCTCCCATTTACCTGTACCCTCACCACCGCCTCAGCATAAAGGGTGTTCACTCATCTCACCACCCCCTCCCCAAACCCTATCCATTCTAAGCAAACTGTTAAGAAATCTCTATCCACACAATCTCCCAATCAAAACCTAGTATTCCCCCTCCCAGAGAGCTCTCAATAAAATCCCTGATATAACCATGACCGTCCCTTATCCTTCTTCCTGGAATACCAAACTGCCCCCTATGTATTACAAAATCCAGTACTTTCCTCATTCTATTGCCCAAAATCTTAGCAAAAATCTTGTAATCCGAGCACATTAACGAAATCGCTCAAGAATCGCTCAAGACTAGCCCCTCCTTTTTTGGCACTAATGCTGTGACACCCACTTTTTGCGATTTCCCCATTCTTCCACTACTTAACATAAATTTAAAAACCCCCACCAAACAATGCCTTACACACCCCGAATGACACCTATAGAAATTGTTCACTATACCATCTATCCCCAGTGTCTTACCCTGGCACCGCCCAAAAACTGCCTCCTCCACCTCTGCCTCACTAATACTACTCTCAAGGTTTCCCCTATCCGGCTCACTTAACACCTTGTTGATCGCTTCTTCCCCAAATATCTCCTCACCAACACCCCCCACACCTCCTATATTTCTCCCTAAACCAAAAATCAGCATAAAAACTGATATTTTCAATGGTGGATAGGCCTTGTCCTTCCACAACCCCTCCCCCCTTGATTCTGCCACTATATACGCCAAGGTGGTCCTCGTTTGCCTTTCCCTAAACTTCCTGAGTACAAAGCCTGACGGCCCATCTCCCCTTAAAACATCTTCCAACCCCGCCCTAACTCTGACTGCCTCAAACTTTTCATTATGAATCTCCGCAATCTGATTCCGTAGACTTTCCATATCCCCACTC
This sequence comes from Cherax quadricarinatus, assembly GCF_038502225.1. Classification (NCBI taxonomy): domain Eukaryota; kingdom Metazoa; phylum Arthropoda; class Malacostraca; order Decapoda; family Parastacidae; genus Cherax; species Cherax quadricarinatus. The sequence goes on along the minus strand of NW_027195213.1, from coordinate 188,514 downwards.
TGCCCAACCCTTTCTCCCTCATAACAATCATTTAACTGTCCTTCAAGATAATTTTGCAATCCATAATGCCACTGTGCCAGCTCCTGTCCCCAATCTTAGTCCTCATTTCCCTCCAATCAGGCCAATTCATCTCCCCATTCTTAGTCTCCCAAAAGGACATCCACCAATCCACAAAACCTGTACCTTCACCCTCCTCCCTTAGTAGCTCACATTCAATTTCCAGTGACCCACTTAAAGACGCGCTATACAATCCACCCGCAAATCAGCTATTACCGCCCGATGATCAGAAAAATCCACATTGAAAGTCCTCACCCTCACTACACTTATTTCCTGCCTGACATAAATCCTATCTAACCTCACCTCATATCCCCTACGAACAAATGTGTGCTCCACTCCGTACCCTCTACTTCCCATCACATCTACAACCCCAACATCCCACAATACATCTCTCAGAACACCCAAAACAGAGCCTGCCCCCTCGGAACCATGTCCCCATTCCTATTCACACAATTCTAATCACCCCCAAGCACCTTAATAGCCGGTAAACCCTGCAAATGATACATCAAGACATCTCGAACGAAGTCCACTTTCACTCTAGCATTACTGGTTGCACCCCCCGCTTGGCTTGAAGTCCCCACCACCGCTGCCCAAGCCTTCTTCCCAGGGCACTGCCTCGTTGTGAGGTTCTCGTCCATTTCTAATGCCCCCACTGTTCGTTTGCAGGAGCTACTCTCCACACACATCTTCATCAAGCATGTCTTCCTGATGAACCTCCACCACCACATTCCTCTCCATTCCAACGTTACTCAAGTCTTTCTCACCTCCTTGCTGTCTGTCCATCTCCTTGACATCACATAACCTCTCGGCACTTGCCACACCATGCTCCAACTTCTCCAAAAATCCCTTCAACACCGTTTCAAACATCCCCTCCTGGGCAGATTCTGCAATATCCAACGGTCGTTCCAGCAGTAATATTCCCTCCCCCCCCATTTCCTTCGGGAGAGTGACACATGTCCCCATAGCCACCTCGGCCCTCTCCACCTCTTCACTCCATAGGTCCATTCTCCGACCTTCCACAACACCTGGCACAACGTCCAAGGTTTCTGACTGCTTGTCCACAGGAGATGATACTTGCACCCTAGGGGAGCCCGTCACATGGGCCGTCTTTTCACACCTCCATGCTCACCGAATGGACAGTCCCATAACCGCTGAAAGCATCCTGATGACTGTACGCCGTCACCTCAAAAGGTACATTCCGTACCTTCACCCAAGTAAAATACTTAGAGACGTCATGCATGCACACCTCCACTGCCGAATTCATGCTCATTCTCAGTTCTTGAAATTCATCGACGATCCTGGAGTAGAAACCGGCCCTCATGAACTTCACAAAGACCTTTGTCATACCATTAGGCACAATCCCATACAATTCTTCATTGGAGATTCCATAAATGTCCCTGATGATGCCTGGGAGCAGAACATTCATTGTAGCACTTCTTAAAGCCCCACGGGCCAGCTCGATGAAGACAGTGTTTACACACCGGCTCATATGGTCTGCCATCTTGGTGCTAATTCTATACTCTCCTCACCAGGTGGCGTGCAGGAGAAACTGGAGAAGTGTCCTCTCTCCCTGCAGGTCGAGGGACGAAATCATTTCTGGCCAGGCACATGTTGATATTAGCTAGAGAAAGTTCTCTCCGACCCTTGGAGTTAATGCAAAAAGATCTCAGAATTATTCTTTGGTGTCCCAAATCTACAAAGGTTCTTAATGTGAGGAAGGAGCTTGGTATTTCTAGTATTAGTGATAGGATTGTTGAGATTAACACTGTATTCGGTATTAGAATGTTGAGAAATGAACGAGATTCTGTCACAATGAATCTTACCAAGTGTCTAGAAGTAAATACACACAGATCTAAATGGATTGTGAAAACGTGCAATTGCTTTAAGTTTTATAACCTGCATGAACTGTATCACTGTAGACATCAAGAACATTTCACCCATCCATGGAAGATGTGTTCATTTAATATCACATACCTGCAAGTCCCTCCGAAGAAGCTCATTGCTAGTAATCCCTTCCTTAAATCACTTGTTAAAGCAACTGCTCAAGAAGAAATTTCTCGCCAGCTGGTAGTAATAAGTTATCACAAGCAGGGCCGGATTAAGAAGTCTCCGTGCCCTAGGCTATTCAGCGAAGCGAAGCGACCCCTTCCAGCTTGGGGGTGGGGGGCTCGGTGTGAGCCTGTTTAAGGTCTAATTAAATACATTCTGGCTATTTAGATTAAATTTAATAGGGAAAGTACATCAAGACAACCAAAACCATTTACCAACAGCCATTATAACTATCTTGTTAAATCATGCATTTTAAAGAGAATAAACTCAAGACAGCATAGTATTACTAGATTAGGCTATTAAAGTAGTGACATCATGTACCTATTATATTCAGCATAACCACTACAGCACTATTATTCCCTTTATAAACCACTGACCATTATTGTTATCATTGCATCATGCATAAGACTATCAAATCATATAAACTCAAAAAAGTAAAGAATTGTTTATATTCACAGGCACTTCTTAAATAAACTTTTTTCTGGATTTCATATTGGCAAAATCATCAATTATATTCTGAAAATCAATATTTCTTGTTAGATCAGACTCAATGGTCAACAAGGCTAGGTTAAACAATTTGTCTTGGCTCATTGTTGAACGGAGCTGGTTTTTCACTCTTTTCAAAACAGAAAATGAACGTTCTCCTTCACAGTTAGTAGCTGGGGGTGTTAGGTAAAGGCGATACACTATGTCAACATTAGGGAAAGTTTCTGAGATACCTGCATTTCTTAAATGTTTCAAAGCAGCTGAGGGTGCACATTTTTCAGGTGGAGCTTTAATCTGATTCATATACCCAGAAAAATGAACTATTTCTTCAACAAATGTGTCCTGAACATCTGCTGAAAGGTGTTGTTGCAACTTTAATGCAGCTTCTCTCAATTCTACATCTGGCATAGTAGTAATTTTGAACAGAAATTCAAACTTGTCATTGAGATTCTGGTAGATTTCTTTTCTTTTCACCAATTTTGTAATCAGTGAATCCAGAGTGACGAAGTATGTAGCTGTCTTACATTTCTGCCTTGGTAGCAACACAGTTTCATTGTCTGGCTCTTCAAAATGGCGTTTCCTCTTCCTTGACCGCTGATGATCAACCCGGTAACTGTAGTCTTTCACCAGCAGTTTAGCTTTCTCTTCAAACATTTCAAAAGCTTCATCATTGCGAAGTGAGCTTACAAATTCCACTAAGCCTGCATAGAGGTTAGCACAAGTAGCCATTTCAATTTCAATTTTCTGAAGTGTCTTGTTCGTGGCATTTAACCGTTCCAGTATACAGTCCCAAAGCACTCAGAGTAAGGCCAATTCAAAATCTTCCAATTTTGATGCTAAGCTGGCTGCTTCGCTTCTTGTAGTTGCTGTCTGGTCTTCATCCTCTGCAATTTGGATCAAAGCAGAACGTATTTCAGCAAAGCTGTCGTTCAAAGCATGTGTTGCATCATGCTGCGCTGACCACCTTGTTGTTGATAATGATTTGATGACATCTCCATGAATGGTTGACTTGAGTATACTCCACCGATGCGTTGAAGCAGAGAAAAAATTAAAGAGTGCTTGTAAAAGTCCAAAAAATGAAACTGCAGCGACACAACACTCCGCAGCACATGACCCAACAAGATTAAGAGAATGTGCTGAGCAGGGCACATATTCAGCAAGTGGGTTGATTTGCTTGATACGGGCTTGCAATCCATTATATTTACCCGACATGTTACTTGCATTGTCGTAGCTCTGGCCACGGCAATCCATAATAGAGAGATCATGTTCAAGCAGAGTATCCAGTACTACATTCATCATTGTTTCTCCATCATGGCCTGAAAGAGGAATGAATTTTATAAAGTGCTCTACAGGCTTACCACTGGAGTCGACAAAGCGAACAATGAATGTCAATTGATCTGTATGTGAAATATCTGGTGTTGAATCTACACTTATTGCAAAGTATTTTGCAGTTTTCACAGCTGCTATGATGTTTTTGAGGACCTTCTCAGTCATCAGTTCAATAAATTCATTGCATATAGTTGATGACATGTAAGATACTGTGCCTCTTCCTGCATTCCCAAGGCCTGACACATGATTTGCTAAGAATGGATCTAATTGTGCTAACAGTTCTATGATCCCTAGGAAATTGCCATTGTTTTCCGAACCAAAAACCTCATTTTCTCCACGGAAAGCAAGTCCTCTTAGAGCTAAGAATTTTACAACAGCAACAACTCTTTCTAGAACTTTTCTCCAATAAGTGCGCTCTTTTTCAGTTTGATTTTCCAAATGAGAATCCAATAAGCCTTTTTTCTGTGCACGAAATACACTGGCTAAAATGCAGCTCCTGTGAGTGGTGCTGTTTTCATGTTCCTCGAAACGCTTGGAATTTTTCCAGTCATTGAACCCCTGTGTGAAGGTATTTTCTTTGGTAGAAAATAGCTTGCATGCTGAACAGTACACTTTTCCTGAGCTTTCAGAGTATACCATCCATGATCTTTTCACAGTTTCTGAATTTGCAAGCTTCCTATAAAACATAGATGACTTTAAACAACGACGACTTCCATCATCATAAATCCTTGCTGATTTCCTAAAGTCAATGTTCAGAGTTTGACTGAAGTTTTCTGCAATGAAAGCATTATGTAGAGAATCTGGGATTACATTTGGCCATGAGGCAGAATCTTTTAAGAAAAATCCTGTGGATGAAATGTCCGTCGAGACTTTCAGAGGAGACACAAAAGAAGTAGATGCTGGCTGAGAAATAATGGAGGGAGGGCTTCCTGTATGATATGACGTATATTACAACCCAGGATTCCAAATGGCCTGTTATCCCGGGTGTAATGGGAGCAAAATAAACACAGTAGAAAAAATTTAGACTTATATTATCCTTCACCAAATTAGAACAGCAATATGTACACTATGTACAGTGATTAGTATAGTGCACTCCACGGTAAGCAAGGCAGAAATAGAAGCCACAAGATAGCAGACCGTGCTTCAACCAGCTCTAGAATGGGAATGACAAGGGCAGACAGGAGAGTGGTACCCACATAACCTCTGCGATTGCCAAAACCATCTTCTTATTGGCTAGAACCTGGTCACTAGTTGAACGACGGAGCCCCATCATCAACTCTTAGCAACCTGGTTCACTGGTTGGGGGAGATAACCTGTAAATGAGGGTGTGTACATGCGCCGAATAAAGGTTACGTACTCTTTGCATGCCACACCCCCACCCCGAGAAGGCTCAGGATTAGGCTGCCACCTTCCAGTGGTAACCGTGCCGCCATGGCACAAAATAATGGGACCGCCTTTCCTCTCCACCATCCAACTCTTCGATAGAGCTCAGCTTTTCTCGTGACCAAAAGCGAAACCCTAAACTTAAGAGTGAGACAGCAGTCAGTCAGGCTAGCATAGGTCCAAGATACAGGCAGACGGTAGCCCGCATCCCCTCACTAAAAAAAAACCCCACACCAGGGGATAAAAAAAAGCGTGAAAAGGGGTTACCACAAATAATATAACATCCTAACCTAAATAAATAAAAATATTAGACTCTAGATAAAGAGTCTGCCAACATATTTTCTTTGCCGGCAATATATTTAATGGAAATATTATAGGGCTGTAGCCTTAGCGTCCAGCACATAAGCCTTGTGTTGTGGTTCTTCATGGCTTGGAGATATACTAAAGGACTGTGATCACTGTAGACTGTGACCACCTGCGATGTCTGGCCCACATAAACATCGAAATGCTCCAAAGCCAGTACCAGCGCGAGGGCTTCTTTTTCAATGGTAGAGTAAGCCCTCTGATGTGGCTTGAACTTGGCTGAAAAGTATGCTACAGGCTGCAACTCCTTGTTCCCGATTTGTAATAGTACAGCCCCAACCCCAGACTCACAAGCATCCACCTGTAATGAAAAAGGTTTGGAGAAGTCTGGAGACAAGAGAATGGGTGCAGTACACAATAATCTTTTTGCTTTATTAAAAGCAGTGTTACAGTCTGAGGTCCAATTAAAGGGAACTTTGTGACTGGTAAGAGAGGTAAGAGGGGCTACAATATCTGAGAAATTCTTACAAAATCTTCTGTAAAATCCTATCATGCCTAGGAAACGTTGAAGAGATTTCCTATCATGAGGAACTGGATAATCTTTAATAGCAAGAACTTTAGCAAGTTTAAGTGCAACTTTACCACTACCTACTTCATGGCCTAGAAAAGTCATAGTGGCCTGGCCAATGGAAGACTTAGATAAATTAACTGTTAAATGGGAACTCTTAAAGGTCTCAAAAAGAGCCTTAAGTCTAAGTAGGTGTTGATCCCAAGTATCAGACACCACAACAATATCATCTAGGTACGCTGCCGTGCCTTTAAGTCCTTTAATAGCCTGATGGATAAGTTTCTGGAATGAAGAGGGGGAATTTTTCATTCCGAAGGGGGTAACTGTGTATTGATAATGACCTCCTGGAATTACGAAGGCAGAGAATTCCTTCGCCTTATCCGTCAAAGGTACCTGATAGTAGCCCTTAAGGAGATCTAACTTGGACACAAAAGTAGCCTTACCCACAAAGTCAATTACGTCATCCAGACGAGGAAGAGGGTAAGCATCTGTAATTGTGACCTCATTCACCTTACGGTAGTCTGTACACATACGAAACCCTCCATCAGCCTTCTTAACAAGGATGCATGGTGAAGCCCATGGACTAGATGACTCCTCCACTAAACCATGCTTTAACAAAAATTCTACTTCCTGCTGAAGTAGCCTCTGCTTTTCAGGATTAGCTCTGTAGGGGGAGAGTTTAATTGGTTTAGAGTTTCCCACATCTACATCATGATAACCTAACGTGCATTTTTTCGGCACATCCGAAAAAATATTAGGATATGACTGTAGAAGCTCCATTAAATTTGTTGCTTGCGTTTCAGATAGTCCCTCCATTAAAGGGCTAGGATCCTTGAGGAGGACAGAATTTGAAAGTTTAATATTAATTTCAGAGATAGAGTGCAAAGAATCAGAGTCGTCCTCAGAGGTAGAGGACAGAGTCATTACTGGGACTTTATCTGGTGTATGAAAAGATTTTAATTGATTAATATGGTAAGTTTTAGTTTTTGAGGTCTTATCAATGGGAGCTACCACATAATTTACATCACATAATCTACTTACAATCTGCATAGGTCCCGTAAATCTAGCTTTCAAGGTGTGGCCAGGTATAGGTTCCTGCACCAACACCTTGTCTCCTGGATGGAAGGAGCGGAATTTTCCACTTCTGTCATACCTCTGTTTCATCTTACTTTGAGCTGTCTTTAGGTTAGCCTTGGCTAACTGACGTGCCACTCCAACCTTGAAGACGGGTTGTAGAGTGCTGAGCTAACGTCTTCTCCCATCCATCCTTCTTTGAGCACCCGAAGAGGACCTCGTACATTGTGCCCAAAGATCAGCTCAAACGGACTATACCCTGTAGACTCTTGCACCGTCTCTCATACTGAGAACAGCAACAAAGGTAGTGATTCATCCCAGTCTGTAGGAAAGTGCATGCAAAAAGTTCTCATCATAGTTTTTAACGTCTGATGGAATCTTTCCAAGGAGCCTTGGGACTGAGGATGATAGGCAGTGGATAAGTTGTGGATTATCCCTAACCTAGTTAATACTTCCCTAAATGCTTTGGCAGTAAAGTTAGTACCTTGATCACTTTGAATAGGTTTAGGAATGCCAAAACAAGAAATGAATTTGGTTAAAGCTTTGAGAATAGCTTTTGTATTAATACTGTGCATGGGAATTGCTTCAGGGTATCTGGTTACTTTATCCATAATCGTAAATAAATATTGATTTCCAGACTTTGACCTAGGTAGTGGACCTACACGATCTATAATTAAATCTGCAAAAGGTTCTCCATCAGCAGGTATAGGTTGGAGAGGTGCAGGTTTAATGGAATGTCCAGGTTTCCCTACTTGCTGACATTCTCGGCAACACCTTATATGATTCTTCACATCTTTCTTTAATTTTGGCCAATAAAATTCTTTTGTGATTCTATTCAAGGTTTTTGTAATTCCTAAGTGACCTCCTAATGAAGTATTATGAGCTATATTTAATATTTGAGGTCTATACTTTGTTGGAACTACTAATCTGTTAAACAATTGCCGGCCCTTTATCTCCTTACCAGTCTCAGTGAAGATCAAATAATCGTTTTTAACTTCATACTTGACCGGATGACCCAAAGAGGATTTACCCATGGCTGCCTCAAAGGCGAATTTTAAAGAAGGGTCCTTTCGTTGTTCCTCACGGAAGGACAGTCCCTCGGGCATGGAAACAGAGACATCTGGCAATCCTGCAACCTGGGAATAGGAAGGCTTGATCGGGGTCTGTTCACTTGATTTACGAGGCTCCAGCCGGTGTGCCTTATAAAACAATGTGGCTATTCGGGACGTGCAACTATGACCACCCTAGAAAATGCCATGCCCATATGACAACAGGAAAATGCAAACTCCCTTCCTGTAAGCTTTTCCACCCTGAACTGTGTACCTCCTCAGTACAGGAAAGACTGTGCTATAACTTAAATTGCCAGGCATACCATCTAAAGGGGACAAAAAGATACAAAACATCCAGGCCATGGGAAAACCTGGGTAGCCACAGCCACTCAAGAGGGAGAGGTTTTTTAGTGCCAGGAAGGAAAAAAAACTGGCAGGAAATGGCAGAAATCGTACACCAAATCCAGTCATTCCTGGAGTGGAACCACAGTCGATGGCCTCCACTCCAAACCAACAGATACAGATACTAATGCCGGAAAAAAATCCCCCCCCCAGTACCAACAATACCACCAGTCCGATAACATTCTTCTTTGCAAATATACAGGGTCTAAAGCCAGCAACAAACAACAAAATACCTTTCATCCGTGGACTGCTTGCAGAGGCAAAGGCAATGTTCGTGGCTTTCACTGAGACCCACATAAAGGATCACTTGGACAACGAAATATGGATCCCAGGTTACAACCTATACAGATGTGACAGAGTGAACAGGCAAAAGGGGGGGGTTGGCCTGTACATTGCAGAGTCACTTGTTTGCACAGAACTGCTAAATGCCTCAAATGATGTAGTGGAAGTTTTAGCAGTAAAGGTCGAGAACCAAAACCTAGTCATTGTGGTAGTCTACAAGCCTCCGGATGCAACATCCCAGCAATTCCAGGAACAGCTGTTAAAAATTGACCACTGTCTGGAAAACCTTCCAACTCCTGCACCCAACATCTTGCTCCTGGGGGATTTCAACTTAAGGCACCTAAAATGGAGGAATATAGCAAATAATATTGTTGCAGTAATAACACCAGGAGGCAGCTCTGATGAAAACTCACACTCACGCGAGCTTTTAAATCTCTGCACAAAATTCAATTTAAACCAGCAAATAATAGAGCCTACTAGACTGGAGAATACACTAGACCTCATCTTCACTAACAATGATGATCTGATAAGAAATGTCACCATATCAAAAACAATATACTCAGATCACAACATAATTGAGGTTCAGTCATGTATGCGCGGAGCCCCAGACCGACATAATGAGATTAGTCACGAGGGAGCATTCACCAAATTCAACTTCAATAACAAAAACATAAAGTGGGACCAAGTAAACCAAGTCCTAACCGATATAAGCTGGGAAGATATACTAAGCAACACAGACCCCAACTTATGCCTAGAACAGATTAACTCGGTGGCACTCGATGTATGCACAAGGCTTATTCCTCTAAGAAAAAGGAGGAGTAGATGTAAAACAGAAAGAGACAGGCGCTCCCTTTACAGGCGACGGAAAAGAATAACAGAGCGGCTAAAAGAGGTCAATATATCTGAAATGCGTAGGGAGACACTGGTCAGAGAAATAGCAAGCATCGAACTTAAGCTAAAAGAATCCTTTAGGAGTCAAGAATCGCGGGAAGAACTAAAAGCCATAAATGAAATCGAAAGAAACCCAAAGTATTTCTTCACCTATGCCAAATCAAAATCGAGAACAACGTCCAGTATTGGGCCCCTACTTAAACAAGATGGGTCCTACACAGATGACAGCAAGGAAATGAGTGAGCTACTCAAGTCCCAATATGACTCAGTTTTTAGCAAGCCGTTAACCAGACTGAGAGTCGAAGATCAAAATGAATTTTTTATGAGAGAGCCACAAAATTTGATTAACACATGCCTATCCGATGTTATCCTGACGCCAAATGACTTCGAACAGGCGATAAATGACATGCCCATGCACTCTGCCCCAGGGCCAGACTCATGGAACTCTGTGTTCATCAAGAACTGCAAGAAGCCCCTGTCACGAGCCTTTTCCATCCTATGGAGAGGGAGCATGGACACGGGGGTCGTCCCACAGTTACTAAAAACAACAGACATAGCCCCACTCCACAAAGGGGGCAGTAAAGCAACAGCAAAGAACTGCAGACCAATAGCACTAACATCCCATATCATAAAAATCTTTGAAAGGGTCCTAAGAAGCAAGATCACCACCCATCTAGAAACCCATCAGTTACACAACCCAGGGCAACATGGGTTTAGAACAGGTCGCTCCTGTCTGTCTCAACTATTGGATCACTACGACAAGGTCCTAAATGCACTAGAAGACAAAAATAATGCAGATGTAATATATACAGACTTTGCAAAAGCCTTCGACAAGTGTGACCATGGCGTAATAGCGCACAAAATGCGTGCTAAAGGAATAACAGGAAAAGTCGGTCGATGGATCTATAATTTCCTCACTAACAGAACACAGAGAGTAGTCGTCAACAGAGTAAAGTCCGAGGCAGCTACGGTGAAAAGCTCTGTTCCACAAGGCACAGTACTCGCTCCCATCTTGTTCCTCATCCTCATATCCGACATAGACAAGGATGTCAGCCACAGCACTGTGTCTTCCTTTGCAGATGACACCCGAATCTGCATGACAGTGTCTTCCATTGCAGACACTGCAAAGCTCCAGGCGGACATCAACCAAATCTTTCAGTGGGCTGCAGAAAACAATATGAAGTTCAACGATGAGAAATTTCAATTACTCAGATATGGTAAACATGAGGAAATTAAATCTTCATCAGAGTACAAAACAAATTCTGGCCACAAAATAGAGCGAAACACCAACGTCAAAGACCTGGGAGTGATCATGTCGGAGGATCTCACCTTCAAGGACCATAACATTGTATCAATCGCATCTGCTAGAAAAATGACAGGATGGATAATGAGAACCTTCAAAACTAGGGAGGCCAAGCCCATGATGACACTCTTCAGGTCACTTGTTCTATCTAGGCTGGAATATTGCTGCACACTAACAGCACCTTTCAAGGCAGGTGAAATTGCCGACCTAGAAAATGTACAGAGAACTTTCACGGCCCGCATAACGGAGATAAAACACCTCAATTATTGGGAGCGCTTGAGGTTCCTAAACCTGTATTCCCTGGAACGCAGGAGGGAGAGATACATGATTATATACACCTGGAAAATCCTAGAGGGACTAGTACCGAACTTGCACACGAAAATCACTCACTACGAAAGCAAAAGACTTGGCAGACGATGCTCCATCCCCCCAATGAAAAGCAGGGGTGTCACTAGCACGTTAAGGGACCATACAATAAGTGTCAGGGGCCCGAGACTGTTCAACTGCCTCCCAGCACACATAAGGGGGATTACCAACAGACCCCTGGCAGTCTTCAAGCTGGCACTGGACAAGCACCTAAAGTCAGTTCCGGATCAGCCGGGCTGTGGCTCGTACGTTGGTTTGCGTGCAGCCAGCAGCAACAGCCTGGTTGATCAGGCTCTGATCCACCAGGAGGCCTGGTCACAGACCGGGCCGCGGGGGCGTTGACCCCTGGAACTCTCTCCAGGTAAACTCCAGGTAAACAACCCTTGGGATGTTGCCCGAGTTATGACCAACACCGGAGAAGAATTACTCATTATAGGTTCAGGACACGCACTAACAGTAGTAATGTTATTACCCAGTAATAACATGGCATCTTTCATGGGGAATCCTTTTGAGACACCTACAGTCAAGTACCCAGTGTAATATTTGCACTGTACATAAATTTTATGCAAAGGGACAGAATATATAGCTCCTCCAAATGCTTCCAATAAAACAGAGGAATTCAAGGAAGTGTTCTCTGAAAGGGGTAACATTCCTTCTCTTACAAGTGAGCAATATGCTCCAGTATCTCTAAACTTATTTACTTCAGTTGTTTCTGAGTTTTCCTGAAGGGAAATAAGACTCGTGCAATAATAAGGGGCCATACCTTTTTCTACTTCTCTAGGGGACATGTTACTAGGGATATTAGAGACTTTTCCAATGGGTTGGGGTTTATGGGGGCAGTTGGGACGGATATGACCTACTTTATTGCACAGGAAGCAGACGACAGGCTTGCCATTTACTCCCTGCTGACGTTGCAAATGGTGTCGTTCTGGCTGGTGTCTCTCTGGATACTGTTGTCGAGATGCACCATGAGTAGTTTGCCTCTCCGCAGGTGGACCACATGTTGAGAAGCGTGGCTCACCAGGTGACTTAGTTGGCTGACGTAGACGTTTCCCTCAGGCTGGCACTTCATTCTCCAAGGTTGACGATCTCTGCTAATGCCAGGCTGTTGAAAAGAGAGACGGGACCCCTCGGACAAGGAGCGGTTAGTTTCGAAGGTATCAGCCAACCTGGCTGCCTCCAATGCAGTGGTTAAGTCACGATCCTGCAGAAAGACTCGAACCTCTGGTCCCACAGACTCCAGCAGGTTATCAATCAGAACAAGCTGTACCAGCTCCTCAAAGGTAGACACACCACTTGCTTTATACCAGCTGGTAAAAGCTTTGGTTTGCTGTCTCACAAAGTCCACTAGGGATTGACCAAGCTGTCGTCTGCTCAGCTTGAAAATCTTTCTATATTTGGCTGGGATACATGTATATGCTCCCAACACTGTGGTCTTTACTACTTAATAATCAGAAAATTCAGCGTCATTTAATACTGACGTAAATTCCTGTGCCTTACCCAATAATGCTGTATGAACCAACGATGCCCAATGCTGTTCTGGCCACCTCAAGGCTCGAGCCTGATTTTCGAAGCTTTCGAAAAATTGTTCTGGTTCGGCGTCATTGAAGCGGGGAACAAGCTGTACTGCTTTTTGCAAACTAAAATCATTTACAGAATGCGAAAACTGCCTCCTTTCTCTTTCCCTATCAAATTCTTCCCTTGCGAATACTCTCTGTTCCCTAGTTTGCTCAAGATTAATTTTTGCCAGCTCAAGTGCCAACGACACTGATTCACCTTGAGACAACCCAGCTGCACTATACTGACCATTTTGTTCCGTAGGTGTATCATCTTCCTCCTGCGAAAACATAGTTTTTGCCCTAGCTCCCGTAGAGGGAGGAGTCTGATGTGCCATCTCTTCTTCTATAAGTTTGTCAGCAATCAGTGAACGCAGTTGCACAGCTGTGAGAGCGCGTTTGTATTTAATGCCAATGGAACGAGCAATTTGCCAACAACACTGTAGGGACAATTTAGGTAGGTTATGCAAAGTATATGCCGACACCAGACGTCTGACTCGTCTAGGTGGCATAAGTTATTCGCTATGCACAGTACGATTGCAGAATACCCCAACGTAACACGTTAATTTGCAGAACACGCTTAGCTATGCACAGTACGATTGCAGAATACGCATACAAGCAAAGCTGACTGCAAAATTCTCCACACCGAACAGGCTAGTAACAACTGACACGCAAAATTTGTAAAGCAATGCCAGACAGCTACACTGTTCTAGAAGATTGACCGTAGCGAAGCGAGCACACCGAACAAGCTAGTAGTGAGCTGTTGAACGATCACACAATAGCAAGGCTGACCATAACAAAACTGACACGCAAAATCTGTAAAGCGTAGGCAAAGCTAATGCAATGCCAGACAGCAAGCTGCACAATGTTCCTGCTACGAGCTTCACCCTAAGCTCAACCATTTCTCTAAGTCCAGCTTCAGCTCTCGGACAGGCTACCCATATTACAACCCAGGATTCCAAATGGCCTGTTATCCCGGGTGTAATGGGAGCAAAATAAACACAGCAGAAAAAGTTTAGACTTATATTATCCTTCACCAATTTAGAACAGCAATATGTACACTATGTACAGTGATAAGTATAGTGCACTCCACGGTAAGCAAGGCAGAAACAGAAGCCACAAGATAGCAGACTGTGCTTCAACCAGCTCTAGAATGGGAATGACAAGGGCAGACAGGAGAGTGGTACCCACATAACCTCTGCGATTGCCAAAACCATCTTCTTATTGGCTAGAACCTGGTCACTAGTTGAACGATGGGGCCCCAACATCAACTCTTAGCAACCTGGTTCGCTGGTTGGGGGAGATAACCTGTAAATGAGGGTGTGTACATGCGCTGAATAAAGGTTACGTACTCTTTGCATGCCACTTACTAATTCATCCTCTTTGATCTCCAATTTACTTAAACAAAAATCATACTGAGTCCAAGAACAATGCACAATGGTATTTATATTACCATTTTTCATAACTAAACTAATCATTATGTTTTGCATGATATATGGCCTACCACCATAGATAAGTACACGAGAATTAAAGAATGCAGGGACAATTTTCAGTTTCACCCAACCAACGATTTTCTGATGTGGCTTATGTGTTTCTGGGGAAATATGTAGTAAATTAATTGATGTTCTACATCACTTCCGTCGCAACTTGAAAACTAAGCATTTGCGACGGAAGTGACGTAGAACATCAATCAATTGAGATCTGTTATTGAAATGATAAATACTTAAAGACAGGACAAAGTGCTTTTAAAACCTACAAACGGAAGTCAGTTTGCGTTTTTAGGTTTTTCTTTATAGTATTTTTACCAAAAATGCGTCTTTACTGGTCCATGCGTCTTTACTGGTCAAGTAACCCTATCAGGTACCTCCCTTAACATTTAGAGGCGAAAACAAATATTTATCCATACACATAAATGTCTATCAACAACACTTCAGTTAATTTGTCACAGTACAAGTCTAGATAACGTGTAATTACTACAGAAAATTGGAGAGGAATCTCCCATACTCATCCATTAGCGGGAAAACACAGCTGTTCTGATGTAAACAAAGGCGTGTTGAGTGTTGCCATCTATGGTTAGGTTTATTTATTTTTATTTTATTTTCTTTCATTATTTATTTTTGTTTTGATTAATTTTTAAAAATCAATTTTACTCTCCAAACACTTGAACTTTTTAGGTAAGGACCCCTTTGCACTTGCACCATGTGCACAGTCTTGGATGAGCCCCTGAACCCTGACTGTGGAGCCCCCAAATGCGTGGGGCCCTAGGCAAATGCCTAGTTTGCCTATGCGGTAATCCGTCCCTGGGTAGAGGGTAGCAAGAGATTGAGGTAGAAAGGGCTGAAGGTATCAGAGTTTGTGAAGTAAGTCAGTTGTTGTCAAAAAGTCAATGAGAGAGTCCGGATGAAAGGTGGGTCCATCAGCGAGAAGGGAAGGTAAAGAGAGAACAGTGGAGCGAAGATGACGGCGAAGGTAAATTCTGCGTGCTCGTTGATGAAGTGGGCAGTCTAACTGAATGTAGCTGACTGATAATGTAACCTGACAATTCTCACCTCTTCACTCCATAGGTCCATTCTCCGACCTTCCATAACACCTGGCACAACGTCCAAGATTTCTGACTGCTTGTCCACAGTAGATGATACTTGCACCCTAGGGCAGCCCCTCATATGGCCCGTCTCTCCACACCTCCATGCTCACCGAATGGACTGTCCCATAACCGCTGAAAGCATCCTGATTACTATATGCCGTCACCTCAAAAGGTACATTCCGTACCTTCACCCAAGTAAAATACTTAGAGACGTCATGCATGCACACCCCCACTGCCGAATTCATGCTCATTCTCAGTTCTTGAAATTCATCGACGATCCTGGAGTAGAAACCGGCCCTCATGAACTTCACAAAGACCCTTGTCATACCATTAGGCACCATCCCATACAATTCTTCATTGGAGATTCCATAAATGTCCCTGATGATGCCTGGGAGCAGAACGTTCATTGTAGCACTTCTTAAAGCCCCACGGGCCAGCTCGATGAAGACAGTGTTTACACGCCGGCTCATATGGTCTGCCATCTTGGTGCTAATTCTATACTCTCCTCACCAGGTGGCGTGCAGGAGAAACTGGAGAAGTGTCCTCTCTCCCTGCAGGTCGAGGGACGAAATCATTTCTGGCCAATCACATGTTGATATTAGCTAGAGAAAGTTCTCTCCGACTCTTTTGTGTCCCAAATCTACAAAGGTTCTTAATGTGAGGAAGGAGCTTGGTATTTCTAGTATCAGTGATAGGATTGTTGAGATTAACACTGTATTCGGTATTAGAATGTTGAGAAATGAACGAGATTCTGTCACAATGAATCTTACCAAGTGTCTAGAAGTAAATACACACAGATCTAAATGGATTGTGAAAACGTGCAATTGCTTTAAAGTTTTATAACCTGCATGAACTGTATCACTGTAGACATCAAGAACATTTCACCCATCCATGGAAGATGTGTTCATTTAATATCACATACCTGCAAGTCCCTCCGAGGAAGCTCATTGCTAGTAATCCCTTCCTTAAATCACTTGTTAAAGCAACTGCTCAAGAAGAAATTTCTCGCATAGCTGGTAGTAATAAGTTATCACAACTTCACAAGTTATATACACTGATGGATCTAAGCAGGAGTCTTCTAGCAGGGCTGCAACTGCTTTTGTTGCCATTTCCCTAGTTAACAACGATAATAAATTTGTTAAGTTAGGCATAAGAATTAACAAGGGGGGTCTATACAGCAAACTGAATTATTTGGAATCCTAATGGCACTAAAGCTAACCTATGACAGTGAGCTTGACTCTATCATCATTACTGATTCTATGTCATCCTTCATATAATGACTCCAACAACATGCTCATTGGAGAAACCTGGTATAGATACTCAAAAATCAAGGGCAAAGAAATTAATGTACAATTGCAATGGATCCCATCACACATTGGATTACTCCTTCATGACAAAGTTGATATGTTCGCCAAGAAGAGTACCCAGAAGGAGAATGTAGAATATAACTTTGATATAACTGTGTCTAGCATTAGGAATAATATTAGCATAGAAGTAAATAATGAAAATGATTGTTATAGGAATGCAGTTAGAACCCTGAGTAGATCTATAACCCACTATGATAACATTAACGTAGATAAGTATGTTTATGGAGCAATGTGCAATGTGAACAGAGTGACTGATGTTGTAGTGGCCAAGCTTAGGCTTGGTTACAAGTACTTCTGGCAGTTTGGGAGACACACAGATGATGATCAAACTAAATGCAAATTATGTGATCAGGCATATGGTCACTGTCTTGAACACTATGTGCTTAATTGTCCACTTATTGAGGAATACAGAGACAGACAGTATAATAACCTATGTGACATGTCAATATATCTTATTAAAGAAAATAAGGTGGGGTAATAACAATCTGGACAGTAAAAGCCCAACAGGTGCTATCCTACCAGAAACGTAAATGTCACTATTGCTGCAAGGTATGGCAACACCGCATACCCAAACAAAAACAGTGGCACACAGCACTTACAGTGGCACTGTTAAGTGGTGATATCCAAATTAATCCAGGGCCTCAAACTATTGTGCAGAGGCAAAACAGACAGATAAGTGACAGTGTTAATGACGGTCTAGTAGCTAGGAATGATAGCCTTAACTCCATATATATTGCATACATAGGTCAATGTGAGACAATACAATCATTCTTATTATCTCAAACACCACCAAACAGGTACATACTGTGGAAAATATTGTATATTTTCCGAAAATACATTGTATTTTTTATGTAAATTGATGGAATATATTGTAGGTAATAAAAATTAATTTGAAAATAAATAAAGAACCAGCAAAATTGGTGAGCGCCGCTGGAGAGAGACGCCATTGTTTTTGAACTGCACTGAAGACACGCAAGTGAAATGTGCATAATTTTCGTCGCTCTAGAGGTTATATTGTGTTTAAAACCTCTCAAATAGGAGCCAAAATTGTTGGAATTGCTGTCCTGCATAACTTGACATGGTGAGTCGACAGAACAGTCAGGGAACCCCAGCTAAGTCATGTATATTTATGTTTGAATCTGGCAAGTATTTACTTCATATTTTAGGCAGGAGTTTGTGTATGACACACCAAGTAATCTCCAGACAAATTGGTGAGTGTTATTATTATAAATTCTCCTTCAATGTATATGTAGTCAATTATTAAATTTAACATACAGTCCACATATTTATATTAATGTTTACCAGAATTCATTGTGATGTATATTTCATTTGAAATTAATATAGATCCAGAATGACTTGTGGAGATAGAAAGAGTGGAGTAGGTATCGAAGGGGGACATTTTTTGAGACCTAGAGTGTCCTAAAATTCCTACATGTTTCTGTAACCTTGATAAAGAATAACTATCTTTGTTACTTTTATTAAATTACTTGTTTGCATCTAATGAAGTTCCTCCAGGTAAATTTAAATTTTCCAAATAGTTACCCGTTGGTCCTTGATCGAACTGGATGTAATTAATGAAGTCATTAATTAGTGAATTAATTATTTAATGATTATAAGTGACATGACAGAAGGAGGTGGATGTTAGGTCCACTAATTTACTTAATGTTTAGTGGATTATAATTATTACAATACTAAATTTGCTAAGCCAAGTCCAGCTAGAATTTATATTAGTGTATTTGTATAATATTAATTTTGCTAAGCAAAGTCTGGCAAGGATTTATATTAGTGCATTTGTATAATATTAATTTTGCTAAGCCAAGTTTGGCTAAGATTTATATTAGTGTGTATTTGTATAATATTAATTTTGCTAAACCAAATTTAGCTAGGATTTATATTAGTGTGTTGTACAATATTAATTTTGATAAGCCAAGTTTGTCTAGGATTTATATTAGTGTGTTGTACAATATTAGTTTTGATAAGCCAAGTTTGGCTAGGATTTATATTAGTGTGTTGTACAATATTAGTTTTGATAAGCCAAGTTTGGCTAGGATTTATATTAGTGTGTTGTACAATATTAGTTTTGATAAGCCAAATTTGGCTAGGATTTATATTAGTGTGTTGTACAATATTAATTTTGATAAGCCAAATTTGGCTAGGATTTATATTAGTGTGTTGTACAATATTAATTTTGATAAGCCAAGTTTGGCTAGGATTTATATTAGTGTGTTGTACAATATTAATTTTGATAAGCCAAGTTTGGCTAGGATTTATATTAGTGTGTTGTACAATATTAATTTTGATAAGCCAAGTTTGGCTAGGATTTATATTAGTGTGTTGTACAATATTAATTTTGATAAGCCAAGTTTGGCTAGGACTTATGCTAAGGTAAGATGAAATATTTACCTTTATAAAGTGCATAATTAAGTACATAATAAGTGTCATTAATTAAGTTGAATTTAATACATTACACCATGGGTGAAAATGAGGAAATTAATGTAGATGACAAACATATGGAATTTACAGTATTAAAAAACATCATTGCAAGCTAGAAAAGGTCATGTAACAAAGGAATACAATAAATGTTTGGAATTAATGAATCAGGAAACTGTGAATACTGATGTTTTAAAATTGTGTTTAGATGTTTTAGGGAATAGATATGATTCATACAAATTATATTATAAAAAATATGAAGGAGATTTGTTAGTAAATTGTGCAGATGAGACAGAAATGGATCTTATGATTAACCAGTGTTATGAATTAGAAGAAAAAATTCTTTCTTGTAAAAGTCAGGCTTTGAATAAATTAAAAGGTGTAAACCAGGCAGTTAATCAATCTATTCCATTAAATAAGATGTCTTTGTCAAAACTCCCAGAATTATGTTTACATGTATTTAATCCTGGAGAAAATTGGGAGGAGTTTTGGTCAATTTTTAAAGCAGCTGTGCATGACAGGAGTGACCTAGCATGTGTTACTAAATTACTTTACCTCAAAGGACAGGTAAGAGGAGATGCTTACATACTCATACAAGCCTTCCCCAATGTAGATGACTCTTACAAGGAAGCAGTTGACTTGTTGAAAGTCACTTATGGTAATATAGAACAAAGTAGGTTGGATCTATTGAATATCATTGTTAATTTAAAATCTCCAGATCACACTTACAAAGGTTTACAGCAGTTTAGAGTTAAACTGGAGAGCACTCTCAAAACTTTAAGTAATAAATATAATCTGAAGGAATCAGAGTGGTTATTGAGTGCCATTGTATAGAATAAATTAAGCCGTAAAGCACTTGAATGGCTCTCGAACAAGTATCGCAAAGGTTATTTTGGTCTGGAGGTAATAAGACTAGGTCTACAAGAATTAATTGTGCAGTTGCAGACCAGCCAACCAACTCATTTTAAAGATGCAACACATAATAACTCTGAGGTATCTCTCAAGTTTCACACAGGGAAAATTATCCCAATGCTAATAATAAAAATTCATTTCCTAAAAAGAGTTGCATAGATACATATCAAGTAGCAGGAATCAGAAATAATGATTCTCCACAAGGTAAGAAGAATAAGTACCCTCCTAAGAGTAGCCCAGTTAATAAGAAACCAATCAAAGAAAAGAGAGATTGTCTCTTCTGCAAGGGTACTCATTTCTCTAAGAATTGCAATGCATACAATTCATGGAATGATTATGTTGAAAGATTGGAAGAACTTGGCAGATGTATCAGATGTCTAAGTAATCACAATGTAAATGATTATCATGCCAAATTAAACAACTGTTAAAAATGTCACAAAGGAAGACACCATATAGTCATGTGTAAGGGTCTTTATGATAATGTTGATAATAATGATAATGTTGACAATCCTGACACAACAGTAGCTAATGTAAAAATTGCTGCTAATGTTAATAATGATGGTTTTGCTGAAGTAGCCTTACCTGTGTTACAGGTAAAAGTTGATGATAAAAGGCATAAATAAAAAAATGTAACTGCATTATTAGATCAGGGATCACAGCGTACTTTCATAAAACGTAAATGTCTTAATGGGATGAAAGTACAAATGGGTGATCCTACAACTCTAGAATTATCTGGTTTTCTCTCAGATAAACGGACTCAATTGTATGACACTGTTTATGTAACAGTCAGTTTGGGCAACGAGAAAAAACGTATTACTGCAGTAATTGTAGACAGGCTCCCAGAGAAAATATCTACAGTAGGGCTTAGTAAAGCTACAGAAGGACTTTCACATAATGTAAATTTAGCACCTTCTGGTGTAAATGATGGTTCTGTAGACCCAATAAATATTTTGGTAGGTAGTGACTATTATGCCTCCTTTGTAAAGGGTATGGTAAAGAAATGTGGTGTCACCCTTTTAAAGACTGCAGGAGGCCATGTAATGTATGGTAGGATTCCTCGTAATAATAATTTATGACTAGAGGAAACTATAAATGCTATCACTGTGTGTCTTACTCATGAAATCGTGCCCCAATATAATTCTTCCATAGAGGATGGTGTTGAGCCAGTGCATAAATTGTGGGAATTAGACAGCATTGGTATGAATGTAAATGAAGAAAGTCCAGACGATTCTTTTACTCAGGAACAGTACCTGAGAGATGTAAAATTTGAATCTGGACAATACTGGATACGACTTCCATGGAGACTGAACCATCCAGAATTACCCACTAATTACAGAATGGCATATGGACAATTAAAGGCTCAGCTCCGCGAACTGAGTAAGACACCAGAATTGTTGACAGCCTATAATGATATAATTACTGAACAATTTATTAATAAATTTATAGAAGAGGTACCTCATGAGCAAGCCAAAATTTATGGTCACTATTTGCCACATCACGGAGTGAAGAAGGATTCTAAGACCACTCCTCTGAGGATTGTGATTAATTGTAGTGCCAGGAGTAACAAAAATGTACCTAGTTTAAATGACTGTTTGATGACAGGTCCATCGTTGACAGAAAAATTAGGAGATATCTTATTAAATTTCAGGGTGAAGAATTATGCCTTTATGGCTGACATAAGTAAAGCTCGCTTCTTATGGCCTGAGAATCCTAGTGACCCACTTAGCCCTCTGAAAACTTTTTGCTTTAGGAGCGTATTATTTGGTGCTACATTCAGTCTGTTCCTACTTCAAGCGAAGATAAATGCGCACCTTAAATGTATGGGAAGTCCATTGAGTAAATTAATGAGTAAGCAATTTTATGTGGACAATTTCCTGGGTGTGACGTCAACTGAAGAGGAACTGTTAATGACTTATGGAGAGGCTAATAAAATAATGCAAATTGCAAATATGCCTCTGAGGGAATGGAATAGTAATTCGTCCAAATTAAAGGACAAAATAAGTAAAGATTACCCTGGAGATGAAGTACCAAAATGTAGTAATGTATTGGGATTAACTTAGGATACTAAGAGAGATTTGTTAATGTTAAAACCTAATAATTACAGTATGCCCAATAAATTAAGTAAGAGAGTTTTGCTTGCTGAAGTTTCCAAATGTTTTGATCCACTAGGCTTAGTGTCACCCCTTACTATAAGAGGGAAATTGTTAATACAAGAAGCATGGAAACTTAAATGTGCTTGGGATGAAACTCTACCTGAGGAATTCATTAACAGGTGGGATGAATTAATTGGTGATTATGAAAAAATCCAATGTTGGAGTTCCCATGGCAGGTGGCCAATCCAGATAGGAAAAATAAACTCCACATTTTTTGCGATGTTTCAAAATTGGCATATGGAGCAGTGGCTTACCTTCAATGTAATAGTGTTATTTCTCTTGTTATGTCTAAGGTTAAAGTGTCTCCAAATAAATCATATACCTTATCTCAGTTGGAATTAACAGCCATTTATGTAGGTGTCAAATTAGCTAATTATGTAAGAAATAAGTTTCAGGAGAAAAATATTAGTGACACTGTAATTACCTGGAGTTTACCTGGAGAGAGTTCCAGGGGTCAATGCCCCTGCGGCCCGGTCTGTGACCAGGCCTCCTGGTGGATCAGAGCCTGATCAACCAGGCTGTTGCTGCTGGCTACACGCAAACCAACGTATGAGCCACAGCCCGGCTGATCAGGAACTGACTTTAGGTGCTTGTCCAGTGCCAGCTTGAAGACTGCCAGGAGTCTGTTGGTAATCCCCCTTATGTATGCTGGGAGGCAGTTGAACAGTCTCGGGCCCCTGACACTTATTGTATGGTCTCTTAACGTGCAAGTGACACCCCTGCTTTTCATTGGGGGGATGTTGCATCGTCTGCCAAGTCTTTTGCTTTCGTAGTGAGTGATTTTTGTGTGCAAGTTCGGTACTAGTCCCTCTAGGATTTTCCAGGTGTATAAAATCATGTATCTCTCCCACCTGCATTCCAGGGAATACAGGTTCAGGAACCTCAAGCGCTCCCAGTAATTGAGGTGTTTTATCTCTGTTATGCGCGCCGTGAAGGTTCTCTGTACATTTTCTAGGTCAGCAATTTCACCTGCCTTGAAAGGTGCTGTTAGTGTGCAGCAATATTCCAGCCTAGATAGAACAAGTGACCTGAAGAGTGTCATCATGGGCTTGGCATCCCTCGTTTTGAAGGTTCTCATTATCCATACTGTCATTTTTCTAGCAGATGCGATTGATACAATGTTATGGTCCTTGAAGGTGAGATCCTCCGACATGATCACTCCCAGGTCTTTGACGTTGGTGTTTCGCTCTATTTTGTGGCCAGAATTTGTTTTGTACTCTGATGAAGATTTAATTTCCTCATGTTTACCATATCTGAGTAGTTGAAATTTCTCATCGTTGAACTTCATATTGTTTTCTGCAGCCCACTGAAAGATTTGGTTGATGTCCGCCTGGAGCCTTGCAGTGTCTGCAATGGAAGACACTGTCATGCAGATTCGGGTGTCATCTGCAAAGGAAGACACGGTGCTGTTTACCTGGAGTTTACCTGGAGAGAGTTCCGGGGGTCAACGCCCTCGCGGCCCGGTCTGTGACCAGGCCTCCTGGTGGATCAGAGCCTGATCAACCAGGCTGTTGCTGCTGGCTGCACGCAAACCAACGTACGAGCCACAGCCCGGCTGATCCGGAACTGACTTTAGGTGCTTGTCCAGTGCCAGCTTGAAGACTGCCAGGGGTCTGTTGGTAATCCCCCTTATGTGTGCTGGGAGGCAGTTGAACAGTCTCGGGCCCCTGACACTTATTGTATGGTCTCTTAACGTGCTAGTGACACCCCTGCTTTTCATTGGGGGGATGGTGCATCGTCTGCCAAGTCTTTTGCTTTCGTATTGAGTGATTTTCGTGTGCAAGTTCGGTACTAGTCCCTCTAGGATTTTCCAGGTGTATATAATCATGTATCTCTCCCTCCTGCGTTCCAGGGAATACAGGTTTAGGAACCTCAAGCGCTCCCAATAATTGAGGTGTTTTATCTCCGTTATGCGCGCCGTGAAAGTTCTCTGTACATTTTCTAGGTCGGCAATTTCACCTGCCTTGAAAGGTGCTGTTAGTGTGCAGCAATATTCCAGCCTAGATAGAACAAGTGACCTGAAGAGTGTCATCATGGGCTTGGCCTCCCTAGTTTTGAAGGTTCTCATTATCCATCCTGTCATTTTTCTAGCAGATGCGATTGATACAATGTTATGGTCCTTGAAGGTGAGATCCTCCGACATGATCACTCCCAGGTCTTTGACGTTGGTGTTTCGCTCTATTTTGTGGCCAGAATTTGTTTTGTACTCTGATGAAGATTTAATTTCCTCATGTTTACCATATCTGAGTAATTGAAATTTCTCATCGTTGAACTTCATATTGTTTTCTGCAGCCCACTGAAAGATTTGGTTGATGTCCGCCTGGAGCTTTGCAGTGTCTGCAATGGAAGACACTGTCATGCAGATTCGGGTGTCATCTGCAAAGGAAGACACGGTGCTGTGGCTGACATCCTTGTCTATGTCGGATATGAGGATGAGGAACAAGATGGGAGCGAGTACTGTGCCTTGTGGAACAGAGCTTTTCACCGTAGCTGCCTCGGACTTTACTCTGTTGACGACTACTCTCTGTGTTCTGTTAGTGAGGAAATTATAGATCCATCGACCGACTTTTCCTGTTATTCCTTTAGCACGCATTTTGTGCGCTATTACGCCATGGTCACACTTGTCGAAGGCTTTTGCAAAGTCTGTATATATTACATCTGCATTCTTTTTGTCTTCTAGTGCATTTAGGACCTTGTCGTAGTGATCCAATAGTTGAGACAGACAGGAGCGACCTGTTCTAAACCCATGTTGCCCTGGGTTGTGTAACTGATGGGTTTCTAGATGGGTGGTGATCTTGCTTCTTAGGACCCTTTCAAAGATTTTTATGATATGGGATGTTAGTGCTATTGGTCTGTAGTTCTTTGCTGTTGCTTTACTGCCCCCTTTGTGGAGTGGGGCTATGTCTGTTGTTTTTAGTAACTGTGGGACGACCCCCGTGTCCATGCTCCCTCTCCATAGGATGGAAAAGGCTCGTGATAGGGGCTTCTTGCAGTTCTTGATGAACACAGAGTTCCATGAGTCTGGCCCTGGGGCAGAGTGCATGGGCATGTCATTTATCGCCTGTTCGAAGTCATTTGGCGTCAGGATAACATCGGATAGGCTTGTGTTAATCAAATTTTGTGGCTCTCTCATAAAAAATTCATTTTGATCTTCGACTCTCAGTCTGGTTAGCGGCTTGCTAAAAACTGAGTCATATTGGGACTTGAGTAGCTCACTCATTTCCTTGCTGTCATCTGTGTAGGACCCATCTTGTTTAAGTAGGGGCCCAATACTGGACGTTGTTCTCGATTTTGATTTGGCATAGGAGAAGAAATACTTTGGGTTTCTTTCGATTTCATTTATGGCTTTTAGTTCTTCCCGCGATTCCTGACTCCTAAAGGATTCTTTTAGCTTAAGTTCGATGCTTGCTATTTCTCTGACCAGTGTCTCCCTACGCATTTCAGATATATTGACCTCTTTTAGCCGCTCTGTTATTCTTTTCCGTCGCCTGTAAAGGGAGCGCCTGTCTCTTTCTGTTTTACATCTACTCCTCCTTTTTCTTAGAGGAATAAGCCTTGTGCATACATCGAGTGCCACCGAGTTAATCTGTTCTAGGCATAAGTTGGGGTCTGTGTTGCTTAGTATATCTTCCCAGCTTATATCGGTTAGGACTTGGTTTACTTGGTCCCACTTTATGTTTTTGTTATTGAAGTTGAATTTGGTGAATGCTCCCTCGTGACTAATCTCATTATGTCGGTCTGGGGCTCCGCGCATACATGACTGAACCTCAATTATGTTGTGATCTGAGTATATTGTTTTTGATATGGTGACATTTCTTATCAGATCATCATTGTTAGTGAAGATGAGGTCTAGTGTATTCTCCAGTCTAGTAGGCTCTATTATTTGCTGGTTTAAATTGAATTTTGTGCAGAGATTTAAAAGCTCGCGTGAGTGTGAGTTTTCATCAGAGCTGCCTCCTGGTGTTATTACTGCAACAATATTATTTGCTATATTCCTCCATTTTAGGTGCCTTAAGTTGAAATCCCCCAGGAGCAAGATGTTGGGTGCAGGAGCTGGAAGGTTTTCCAGACAGTGGTCAATTTTTAACAGCTGTTCCTGGAATTGCTGGGATGTTGCATCCGGAGGCTTGTAGACTACCACAATGACTAGGTTTTGGTTCTCGACCTTTACTGCTAAAACTTCCACTACATCATTTGAGGCATTTAGCAGTTCTGTGCAAACAAGTGACTCTGCAATGTACAGGCCAACCCCCCCCCCCCTTTTGCCTGTTCACTCTGTCACATCTGTATAGGTTGTAACCTGGGATCCATATTTCGTTGTCCAAGTGATCCTTTATGTGGGTCTCAGTGAAAGCCGCGAACATTGCCTTTGCCTCTGCAAGCAGTCCACGGATGAAAGGTATTTTGTTGTTTGTTGCTGGCTTTAGACCCTGTATATTTGCAAAGAAGAATGTTATCGGACTGGTGGTATTGTTGGTACTGGGGGGGATTTTTTTTCCGGCATTAGTATCTGTATCTGTTGGTTTGGAGTGGAGGCCATCGACTGTGGTTCCACTCCAGGAATGACTGGATTTGGTGTACGATTTCTGCCATTTCCTGCCAGTTTTTTTTCCTTCCTGGCACTAAAAAACCTCTCCCTCTTGAGTGGCTGTGGCTACCCAGGTATTCCCATGGCCTGGATGTTTTGTATCTTTTTGTCCCCTTTAGATGGTATGCCTGGCAATTTAAGTTATAGCACAGTCTTTCCTGTACTGAAGAGGTACACAGTTCAGGGTGAAAAAGCTTACAGGAAGGGAGTTTGCATTTTCCTGTTGTCATATGGGCATGGCATTTTCTAGGGTGGTCATAGTTGCACGTCCCATCTGTTTTTCCAGATTTCCCATGCCAGCAGATACCGAGTGCATAGTATGTGCACAGGCTTGGTTTCCGTTTGCCTTGGGTTTCTGTGACTGTATTCCCTGTTGGTGCATGTTTCCCTGTCTTACTTCTATCCTCCCTAGCACCAACAATGGAGCTCCCACCAGTTGTTTTTGGTAATATATCCTCACTATTGCTAGTGGAGTCCTCTTGTTTGCTATTTCCTGCGGTATTTCTAGTTTGCAATATTGGTTTTATCTTATCTTTGACTACACTTGTTTCCCTACTATGGCTCCTGTCCCCTATGAGGTCATTTATATGTATTCCTTCCTGCGTATAATTCCCGACTACCTGGACAAAATCTCCAGCTTCACCATTACTGTCTCCCAGGACAGCATCTCCAGCTTCACCATTACTGTCTCCCAGGACAGCACCTCCAGCTTCACCATTACTGTCTCCCAGGACAGCACCTCCAGCTTCACCATTACTGTCTCCCAGGACAGCACTATCAGCCCCCCATTTACTGACTACCAGGACATCATCTCCAGCCTTACAGTTTCTGACTACATGGCCAGTATCAAGGGCAGTACCATTCAGCCCAGACTTTTTATGTTCCCATCTGTTGTAGAAAGCTTCCAGGTTTTCTATGAAAGCAGCTTTGATGTTGACCTCTTTTAATACCCTTGTGATTTTAGTCCACAGATTTATCTCATTTGGGCATACCCAAAAACACTTCCCTGTTTTAATACTGCTTGTAGCTAGTTCTTGGATATCTGCACAAGGGGCGTGACACCAATTTCCACAAAAATGACAATTTATGCATGTGGAAGCCCGTTTGTTTGACTGACCACAGACTACACACAGCTTCATAATGATTTGAATGGTTGATTTACTGCAATTCTACTAGCAACCTCTTGAATATTCTATTAATAACCTGCTAGGTAGTGCACAACGAAACCGTTTGAAACCAGTCCAGGGTTCGGACCAGTCAAGGGTTCGGACCAGTCAAGGGTTCGGACCAGTCAAGGGTTCGGACCAGTCTGATCTGATCAGTGGGTCACCTATTTAAACCATACTGGTCGGTGATTTGAGCTAACACATGAAGGATCTACTGGAAATTATCTACCCGAGTAATATGTGATTTGATTAATACAAAAGTATAACTTGCGTGTTGAAGAGCCGGTGACTGCTGGCACTCCTACAATGACGAACGGTCGACCTCCACCCTTGTTTATCAATCGCTGTATCTAGCTTTTCTATTTTTTTTTTCCGTCTCCACCACAATAAATGCTATATTATCACTATAGTTGACTGGTGCAAATTTTGGAGGAAGGACGCTTTTTCTGTAGTAATAATTGCTTCTCGTTGTGTATATTGCGACCGCTGGTAACTACAGGTTATATGAAATTCACAGTATACGTCTGGTATTTCAAGAAAAAAGAAACTAATGAAAGTCACTCCACTCCACTAAGTACCATTATAATACTGGTTAGTTGCTACTACAACACTGTATTCTGCTATTCACTGGTATCACTAGATTATATGCGAGTACACTAGCAGGCCAGGAAGATTATTAAAAACAGCTGACCTGTGGTAAGTTTCTGGCGACTTCTGGCACCTGCCTCTATAGGCTTATCACTTCATTTACAAATTCACCTGTTTTCAAATGACACTTTAGCCTTTATCATCAATATACTAGGGAGCCACTGTAGTATACACTATACACTATGTATACTCAATGTTTTCAGGGAGACTTTCTTTCCTCTGACACAAAGTTCAATTATTATTATTTTTTTCACACGGGACACAGGCCTATGATTCCCCTCTGGCAGTAAACTCTGCTAGGTAGTGCACACTAATTCTCCTTTTTTGACTCAGTATATAATGTTTTCCGCCCAAGATTGGTTCCAGGCGCTAGAGGGATGCATCATATAGGATTGATGGCACAAATTAAAGTTCTAGCACGTAAGAGCCACCGTGAAAACACCAGAAAAATCCGGAGCACAACGAGGCACGCTGACACTTAATGGAATCTTGACATCCTTGTCTATGTCGGATATGAGGATGAGGAACAAGATGGGAGCGAGTACTGTGCCTTGTGGAACAGAGCTTTTCACCGTAGCTGCCTCGGACTTTACTCTGTTGACGACTACTCTCTGTGTTCTGTTAGTGAGGAAATTATAGATCCATCGACCGACTTTTCCTGTTATTCCTTTAGCACGCATTTTGTGCACTATTACGCCATGGTCACACTTGTCGAAGGCTTTTGCAAAGTCTGTATATATTACATCTGCATTCTTTTTGTCTTCTAGTGCATTTAGGACCTTGTCGTAGTGATCCAATAGTTGAGACAGACAGGAGCGACCTGTTCTAAACCCATGTTGCCCTGGGTTGTGTAACTGATGGGTTTCTAGATGGGTGGTGATCTTGCTTCTTAGGACCCTTTCAAAGATTTTTATGATATGGGATGTTAGTGCTATTGGTCTGTAGTTCTTTGCTGTTGCTTTACTGCCCCCTTTGTGGAGTGGGGCTATGTCTGTTGTTTTTAGTAACTGTGGGACGACCCCCATGTCCATGCTCCCTCTCCATAGGATGGAAAAGGCTCGTGATAGGGGCTTCTTGCAGTTCTTGATGAACACAGAGTTCCATGAGTCTGGCCCTGGGGCAGAGTGCATGGGCATGTCATTTATCGCCTGTTCGAAGTCATTTGGCGTCAGGATAACATCGGATAGGCTTGTGTTAATCAAATTTTGTGGCTCTCTCATAAAAAATTCATTTTGATCTTCGACTCTCAGTCTGGTTAGCGGCTTGCTAAAAACTGAGTCATATTGGGACTTGAGTAGCTCACTCATTTCCTTGCTGTCATCTGTGTAGGACCCATCTTGTTTAAGTAGGGGCCCAATACTGGACGTTGTTCTCGATTTTGATTTGGCATAGGAGAAGAAATACTTTGGGTTTCTTTCGATTTCATTTATGGCTTTTAGTTCTTCCCGCGATTCCTGACTCCTAAAGGATTCTTTTAGCTTAAGTTCGATGCTTGCTATTTCTCTGACCAGTGTCTCCCTACGCATTTCAGATATATTGACCTCTTTTAGCCGCTCTGTTATTCTTTTCCGTCGCCTGTAAAGGGAGCGCCTGTCTCTTTCTATTTTACATCTACTCCTCCTTTTTCTTAGAGGAATAAGCCTTGTGCATACATCGAGTGCCACCGAGTTAATCTGTTCTAGGCATAAGTTGGGGTCTGTGTTGCTTAGTATATCTTCCCAGCTTATATCGGTTAGGACTTGGTTTACTTGGTCCCACTTTATGTTTTTGTTATTGAAGTTGAATTTGGTGAATGCTCCCTCGTGACTAGTCTCATTATGTCGGTCTGGGGCTCCACGCATACATGTCTGAACCTCAATTATGTTGTGATCTGAGTATATTGTTTTTGATATGGTGACATTTCTTATCAGATCATCATTGTTAGTGAAGATGAGGTCTAGTGTATTCTCCAGTCTAGTAGGCTCTATTATTTGCTGGTTTAAATTGAATTTTGTGCAGAGATTTAAAAGCTCGTGTGAGTGTGAGTTTTCATCAGAGCTGCCTCCTGGTGTTATTACTGCAACAATATTATTTGCTATATTCCTCCATTTTAGGTGCCTTAAGTTGAAATCCCCCAGGAGCAAGATGTTGGGTGCAGGAGCTGGAAGATTTTCCAGACAGTGGTCAATTTTTAACAGCTGTTCCTGGAATTGCTGGGATGTTGCATCCGGAGGCTTGTAGACTACCACAATGACTAGGTTTTGGTTCTCGACCTTTACTGCTAAAACTTCCACTACATCATTTGAGGCATTAAGCAGTTCTGTGCAAACAAGTGACTCTGCAATGTACAGGCCAACCCCCCCCCCCCCCATTTTGCCTGTTCACTCTGTCACATCTGTGTAGGTTGTAACCTGGGATCCATATTTCGTTGTTCAAGTGATCCTTTATGTGGGTCTCAGTGAAAGCCGTGAACACTGCCTTTGCCTCTGCAAGCAGTTCTTTTTGTCCCCTTTAGATGGTATACCTCGCAATTTAAGTTATAGCACAGTCTTTCCTGTACTGAAGAGGTACACAGTTCAGGGTGAAAAAGCTTACAGGAAGGGAGTTTGCATTTTCCTGTTGTCATATGGGCATGGCATTTTCTAGGGTGGTCATAGTTGCACGTCCCATCTGTTTTTCCAGATTTCCCATGCCAGTAGATACCGAGTGCATAGTATGTGCACAGGCTTGGTTTCCGTTTGCCTTGGGTTTCTGTGACTGTATTCCCTGTTGGTGCATGTTTCCCTGTCTTACTTCTATCCTCCCTAGCACCAACAATGGAGCTCCCACCAGTTGTTTTTGGTAATATATCCTCCCTATTGCTAGTGGAGTCCTCTTGTTTGCTATTTCCTGCGGTATTTCTAGTTTGCAATATTGGTTTTATCTTATCTTTGACTACACTTGTTCCCCTACTATGGCTCCTGTCCCCTATGAGGTCATTTATATGTATTCCTTCCTGCGTATAATTCCCGACTACCTGGACAAAATCTCCAGCTTCACCATTACTGTCTCCCAGGACAGCATCTCCAGCTTCACCATTACTGTCTCCCAGGACAGCATCTCCGGCTTCACCATTACTGTCTCCCAGGACAGCACCTCCAGCTTCACCATTACTGTCTCCCAGGACAGCACCTCCAGCTTCACCATTACTGTCTCCCAGGACAGCACTATCAGCCCCACATTTACTGACTACCAGGACATCATCTCCAGCCTTACAGTTTCTGACTACATGGCCAGTATCAAGGGCAGTACCATTCAGCCCAGACTTTTTATGTTCCCATCTGTTGTAGAAAGCTTCCAGGTTTTCTATGAAAGCAGCTTTGATGTTGACCTCTTTTAATACCCTTGTGATTTTAGTCCACAGATTTATCTCATTTGGGCATACCCAAAAACACTTCCCTGTTTTAATACTGCTTGTAGCTAGTTCTTGGATATCTGCACAAGGGGCGTGACACCAATTTCCACAAAAATGACAATTTATGCATGTGGAAGCCCGTTTGTTTGACTGACCACAGACTACACACAGCTTCATAATGATTTGAATGGTTGATTTACTGCAATTTTACTAGCAACCTCTTGAATATTCTATTAATAACCTCCTTAAATGAAGCTCTAGCTATTTGTATTTCTGTTTCTAACTGTTTTTGTATATTGGACAGCTTACCGTGCACGTTCCTGATATATATTTAATGTTTGTGTTTATAAGGGCGCCTTCAGCCCCATCCGTTTACAGTCTGCTTTATTGTCCAACGAAACCGTTTGAAACCAGACCCAGGTTCGGACCAGTCAAGGGTTCGGACCAGTCAAGGGTTCGGACCAGTCGATCTGATCTGATCAGTGGGTCGCTTATTTAAAACATACTGGTCGGTGATTTGAGCTAACACATGAAGGATCTACTGGAAATTATCTACCCGAGTAATATGTGATTTGATTGATACAAAAGTATAACTTGCGTGTTGAAGAGCCGGTGACTGCTGGCAACTCCTACAGTGACGAAACGGTCGACCTCAACCCTTGTTTATCAATCGCTGTATCTAGCTTTTCTATTTTTTTTTTTTCCGTCACCACCACAATAATTGCTATATTATCACTATAGTTGACTGGTGCAAATTTTGGAGGAAGGACGCTTTTTCTGTAGTACTATTTGCTTCTCGTGGTGTATATTGCGACCGCTGCTAACTACAGGTTATATAACATTCACAGTATACGTCTGGTATTTCAAGAAAAAAGAAACTAATGAAAGTCACTCCACTCCACTAAGTACCATTATAATACTGGTTAGTTGCTACTACAACACTGTATTCTGCTATTCACTGGTATCACTAGATTATATGCGAGTACACTAGCAAGCCAGGAAGATTATTAAAAACAGCTGACCTGTGGTAAGTTTCTGGCGACTTCTGGCACCTGCCTCTATAGGCTTATCACTTCATTTACAAATTCACCTGTTTTCAAATGACACTTTAGCCTTTATCATCAATATACTAGGGAGCCACTGTAGTATACACTATACACTATGTATACTCAATGTTATCAGGGAGACTTTCTTTCCTCTGACACGAAGTTCAATTATTATTATTTTTCCACACGGGACACAGGCCTATGATTCCCCTCTGGCAGTAAACTCTGCTCGGTAGTGCACACTAATTCTCCTTTTTTGACTCAGTATATAATTTTTTCCGCCCAAGATTGGTTCCAGGCGCTAGAGGGATGTATCGTATAGGATTGATGACACAAATTAAAGTTCTAGCACGTAAGAGCCACCGTGAAAACACCAGAAAACCCGGAGCACAACGAGGCACGCTGACACTCAGACACTCAACACCCAATTTTTTTTTTTTTTTTTTTTTTTTTTTTTTTTTTTTTTTTTTTTTTTTGCATGAATCATGTAGAATTGTTTTTTATATTATCTCAATATATTGAGTTATAATGAATGTATCATGTTGTTTAGTATGGAATAATGCAAGAATTCCATACAATATAAAGTTAAATAATAAATATTGTTACGTGTCAGGTGGCTTGACACACAAAAAGGAGGGAGGTAGTGTGTTCAGAATGTAAGGTGTACATTCCATGGCAGGATGTACACTCAGGAATTAGATGTACTTGCCAAGTGGTCTTTAGGTTAGATTTAGTGTTCCAGGCATAATGTCATTACTCCAAGGATTGGAATGGTCATTGTTTACTGTACAGATTTGTGTCTTTCAGATGTACCATATTAATTGGAAAGTACATGTACTATGAAGAATTTTGTAATATATATTGTAAGACTTATTGTTGTAATTGAGATGCGTAATGAATTCTTTTTTTCACCACTGTTTTTGCTATGTAATTTGTCGTTTGCTTTATATACTATGTATGTCTTTTAAATAAAATATATAAAAAAAATTAGTATTTCATAACATGTAAACTACACAATATCCAAAATCTGTAAACTCCAAAGTGTAATCCTTATAGAGAATAAACTTGATTGATTGATTGATTTTGCAAGTCTAAGTTTACCACTCCTATGAGGTTCCACATTGACATTTCAGTTCTCAGGTAATCCATCAGATTAATTATGGAGGTGTCGGTTGAGTAAGATCTTCTAAAGCCCGACATAATGAGGGCAAATTCCTAGGCCTATACCTTGACAACAACCTGAATTTCAGCACCAATATCCAACACATAACCAAAAAAGTATCCAAAACGGTTGGGTTCCTCTCCAAGATACGATACTACGTGCCGCAAAATGCCCTTCTCACACTATACCACTCACTTATTTATCCATACCTCACTTATTCTATTTGTGCTTGGGGATCAACTGCAGCAACACACCTAAAGCCAATAATAACCCAACAAAAAGTCACAGTAAGAATAATCACTAAATCCCATCCCTGGCAACACACCTCCCCACTCTTCATAGATCTAAACTTACTCCCTGTTCAGTACATCCACACTTACTACTGTGCAATCTACATCTACAGGACCCTAAACTCCAATATCAACCTTGACCTAAAACCCTTTCTTGATAGTTGTGACAGAACCCACAGGCATAACACCAGACACAAACATCTCTACGACATTCCCCATGTCCGACTAAACCTTTACAAAAATTCAATGTATGTCAAAGGCCCTAAAATCTGGAACACCCTACCTGAGAACTCTAGAACTGCACACACATTCATCACCTTCAAAACTACCATTAGAAAACATCTTATCTCCCTGATACACCCCGTCAACTAACTACACGAATACCACCTGGTGGTTCACACTTACACTCACTCACCCATTTGACCATAAACAGAAATATTAATCTCAATCTTAAAATAATGAATCCTGTGATACTCCAAAACTGAAACTATGTACTGTGCCAAAACAAAAGCATTCACATTGCTAAACTCACAAACTAGTATTTAGTCACTTAGCCATAATACCAACTTACCTCATAATTTGTAATATTTTACAATTAAGAATTAAACTAAGTCTGCCCGAAATGCCTAGCCATGCTAGGTGTTCTAGTGGTACACTCTGTAATCATTATTTTACTACATGTAAACCACACAATAACCAAATTCTGTAAACTCAGCATTGTAATCCTTATAGAGAATAAACTTTGAATTTGAATTTGAATTTGAATTTGAATTTGAATTTGAATTTGAATTTGAATTTGAATTAATGGCTATGGAGAATGTTGTTGTCATTAAGATACTTAACTACTTGACAGTACCTGGAGTTTACCTGGAGAGAGTTCCGGGGGTCAACGCCCCCGCGGCCCGGTCTGAGACCAGGCCTCCTGGTGGATCAGAGCCTGATCAACCAGGCTGTTGCTGCTGGCTGCACGCAAACCAACATACGAGCCACAGCCCGGCTGATCCGGAACTGACTTTACGTGCTTGTCCAGTGCCAGCTTGAAGACTGCCAGGGGTCTGTTGGTAATCCCCCTTATGTGTGCTGGGAGGCAGTTGAATAGTCTCGGGCCCCTGACACTTATTGTATGGTCTCTTAACGTGCTAGTGACACCCCTGCTTTTCATTGGGGGGATGATGCATCGTCTGCCAAGTCTTTTGCTTTCGTAATGAGTGATTTTCGTGTGCAAGTTCGGTACTAGTCCCTCTAGGATTTTCCAGGTGTATATAATCATAAGAACATAAGAACATAAGAAAGGAGGAACACTGCAGGAGGCCTGCTGGCCCATACTAGGCAGGTCCTTTACAATTCATCCCACTAACAAAACATTTACCCAACCCAATTTTCAATGCTACCCAAGAAATAAGCTCTGATGTGAAAGTCCCACTCAAATCCAACCCTTCCCACTCATGTACTTATCCAACCTAGATTTGAAACTACCCAAAGTCCTAGCCTCAATAACCCAACTAGGTAGACTGTTCCACTCATCAACTACCCTATTTCCAAACCAATACTTTCCTATGTCCTTTCTAAATCTAAACTTATCTAATTTAAATCCATTACTGCGGGTTCTCTCTTGGAGAGACATCCTCAAGACCTTATTAATATCCCCTTTATTAATACCTATCTTCCACTTATACACTTCGATCAGGTCTCCCCTCATTCTTCGTCTAACAAGTGAATGTAACTTAAGAGTCTTCAATCTTTCTTCATAAGGAAGATTTCTGATGCTATGTATTAATTTAGTCATCCTACGCTGAATGTTTTCTAACGAATTTATGTCCATTTTGTAATACGGAGACCAGAACTGAGCTGCATAATCAAGGTGAGGCCTTACTAATGATGTATAAAGCTGCAGTATGACCTCTGGACTTCTGTTGCTTACACTTCTTGATATAAATCCCAGTAATCTATTTGCCTTATTACGTACGCTTAGGCATTGCTGTCTTGGTTTAAGGTTGCTGCTCACCATAACCCCCAAGTCCTTTTCGCAATCTGTATGGCTAAGTTCTACATCATTTAATTTATAAGTACTAGGGTTATGGGCACTCCCAAGCTTCAGAACCTTGCACTTATCTACATTGAACTGCATCTGCCACTTTTCTGACCAAGAATAGAGTTTGTTTAAGTCCTCCTGAAGTTCCCTAACATCTACGTTTGAATCAATTATCCTACCTATCTTTGTGTCATCGGCGAATTTGCTCATATCACTAGTAATTCCCTCATCAAGATCATTGATATATATTATAAACAACAACGGGCCCAAGACTGATCCCTGTGGAACGCCACTTGTTACAGATCCCCACTCGGATTTAACCCCATTTATGGACACTCTCTGCTTCCTGTCAGTGAGCCATGACTCGATCCACGAGAGCACTTTTCCCCCAATGCCATGGGCTGCCACTTTCTTTAACAGTCTATGGTGCGGAACTCTATCAAAAGCCTTACTAAAATCTAAGTAAATAATATCAAATTCTTTATTGTGGTCAACAGCCTCAAAAGCTTTACTGAAGAAAGTTAATAAATTAGTTAGACAAGACCGGCCTCTTGTGAATCCATGCTGAGTATCATTAATCAAGCTATGCTTATCGAGATGGCTTCTTATAATCTCAGCTATAATTGACTCTAGTAATTTGCCTACAATTGAGGTCAGGCTTATTGGGCGGTAATTTGACGGTAACGACTTGTCCCCTGTTTTAAAAATAGGAGTTACATTAGCCATCTTCCACATATCAGACACTACACCTGTTTGAAGAGATAAATTAAAAATATTAGTTAATGGTTCACAGAGTTCCATTTTGCATTCCTTAAGAACCCTTGAAAAAACCTCATCAGGACCCGGCGACTTATTTTGCTTCAGTCTGTCTATCTGCCTCACAACCATCTCACTAGTGACTGTGATGTTACATAATTTATCTTCTTCTAGCCCACTGTAAAAATTAATTACTGGAATATTGTTAGTGTCTCTCCCTCCTGCGTTCCAGGGAATACAGGTTTAGGAACCTCAAGCGCTCCCAGTAATTGAGGTGTTTTATCTCCGTTATGCGCGCCGTGAAAGTTCTCTGTACATTTTCTAGGTCGGCAATTTCACCTGCCTTGAAAGGTGCTGTTAGTGTGCAGCAATATTCCAGCCTAGATAGAACAAGTGACCTGAAGAGTGTCATCATGGGCTTGGCCTCCCTAGTTTTGAAGGTTCTCATTATCCATCCTGTCATTTTTCTAGCAGATGTGATTGATACAATGTTATGGTCCTTGAAGGTGAGATCCTCCGACATGATCACTCCCAGGTCTTTGACTTTGGTGTTTCGCTCTATTTTGTGGCCAGAATTTGTTTTGTACTCTGATGAAGATTTAATTTCCTTATGTTTAAGATATCTGAGTAATTGAAATTTCTCATCGTTGAACTTCATATTGTTTTCTGCAGCACACTGAAAGATTTGGTTGATGTCTGCCTGGAGCTTTGCAGTGTCTGCAATGGAAGACACTGTCATGCAGATTCGGGTGTCATCTGCAAAGGAAGACACGGTGCTGTGGCTGACATCCTTGTCTATGTCGGATAAAAGGATGAGGAACAAGATGGGAGCGAGTACTGTGCCTTGTGGAACAGAGCTTTTCACCATAGCTGCCTCGGACTTTACTCTGTTGACGACTACTCTCTGTGTTCTGTTAGTGAGGAAATTATAGATCCATCGACCGACTTTTCCTGTTATTCCTTTAGCACGCATTTTGTGCGCTATTACGCCATGGTCACACTTGTCGAAGGCTTTTGCAAAGTCTGTATATATTACATCTGCATTCTTTTTGTCTTCTAGTGCATTTAGGACCTTGTCGTAGTGGTCCAATAGTTGAGACAGACAGGAGCGACCTGTTCTAAACCCATGTTGCCCTGGGTTGTGTAACTGATGGGTTTCTAGATGCGTGGTGATCTTGCTTCTTAGGACCCTTTCAAAGATTTTTATGATATGGGATGTTAGTGCTATTGGTCTGTAGTTCTTTGCTGTTGCTTTACTGCCCCCTTTGTGGAGTGGGGCTATGTCTGTTGTTTTTAGTAACTGTGGGACGACCCCCGTGTCCATGCTCCCTCTCCATAGGATGGAAAAGGCTCGTGATAGGGGCTTCTTGCAGTTCTTGATGAACACAGAGTTCCATGAGTCTGGCCCTGGGGCAGAGTGCATGGGCATGTCATTTATCGCCTGTTCGAAGTCATTTGGCGTCAGGATAACATCGGATAGGCTTGTGTTAATCAAATTTTGTGGCTCTCTCATAAAAAATTCATTTTGATCTTCGACTCTCAGTCTGGTTAGCGGCTTGCTAAAAACTGAGTCATATTGGGACATGAGTAGCTCACTCATTTCCTTGCTGTCATATGTGTAGGACCCATCTTGTTTAAGTAGGGGCCCAATACTGGACGTTGTTCTCGATTTTGATTTGGCATAGGAGAAGAAATACTTTGGGTTTCTTTCGATTTCATTTATGGCTTTTAGTTCTTCCCGCGATTCCTGACTCCTAAAGGATTCTTTTAGCTTAAGTTCGATGCTTGCTATTTCTCTGACCAGTGTCTCTCTACGCATTTCAGATATATTGACCTCTTTTAGCCGCTATGTTATTCTTTTCCGTCGCCTGTAAAGGCAGCGCCTGTCTCTTTCTGTTTTACATCTACTCCTCCTTTTTCTTAGAGGAATAAGCCTTGTGCATACATCGAGTGCCACCGAGTTAATCTGTTCTAGGCATAAGTTGGGGTCTGTGTTGCTTAGTATATCTTCCCAGCTTATATCGGTTAGGACTTGGTTTACTTGGTCCCACTTTATGTTTTTGTTATTGAAGTTGAATTTGGTGAATGCTCCCTCGTGACTAATCTCATTATGTCGGTCTGGGGCTCCGCCCATACATGACTGAACCTCAATTATGTTGTGATCTGAGTATATTGTTTTTGATATGGTGATATTTCTTATCAGATCATCATTGTTAGTGAAGATGAGGTCTAGTGTATTCTCCAGTCTAGTAGGCTCTATTATTTGCTGGTTTAAATTGAATTTTGTGCAGAGATTTAAAAGCTCGCGTGAGTGTGAGTTTTCATCAGAGCTGCCTCCTGGTGTTATTACTGCAACAATATTATTTGCTATATTCCTCCATTTTAGGTGCCTTAAGTTGAAATCCCCCAGGAGCAAGATGTTGGGTGCAGGAGCTGGAAGGTTTTCCAGACAGTGGTCAATTTTTAACAGCTGTTCCTGGAATTGCTGGGATGTTGCATCCGGAGGCTTGTAGACTATCACAATGACTAGGTTTTGGTTCTCGACCTTTACTGCTAAAACTTCCACTACATCATTTGAGGCATTTAGCAGTTCTGTGCAAACAAGTGACTCTGCAATGTACAGGCCAACCCCC
Source organism: Cherax quadricarinatus (assembly GCF_038502225.1). NCBI lineage: Eukaryota > Metazoa > Arthropoda > Malacostraca > Decapoda > Parastacidae > Cherax > Cherax quadricarinatus. The sequence goes on along the minus strand of NW_027195213.1, from coordinate 148,276 downwards.
CCCTTTTGCCTGTTCACTCTGTCACATCTGTATAGGTTGTAACCTGGGATCCATATTTCGTTGTCCAAGTGATCCTTTATGTGGGTCTCAGTGAAAGCCGCGAACATTACCTTTGCCTCTGCAAGCAGTCCACGGATGAAAGGTATTTTGTTGTTTGTTGCTGGCTTTAGACCCTGTATATTTGCAAAGAAGAATGTTATCGGACTGGTGGTATTGTTGGTACTGGGGGGGGATTTTTTTCCGGCATTAGTATCTGTATCTGTTGGTTTGGAGTGGAGGCCATCGACTGTGGTTCCACTCCAGGAATGACTGGATTTGGTGTACGATTTCTGCCATTTCCTGCCAGTTTTTTTTCCTTCCTGGCACTAAAAAACCTCTCCCTCTTGAGTGGCTGTGGCTACCCAGGTTTTCCCATGGCCTGGATGTTTTGTATCTTTTTGTCCCCTTTAGATGGTATGCCTGGCAATTTAAGTTATAGCACAGTCTTTCCTGTACTGAAGAGGTACACAGTTCAGGGTGAAAAAGCTTACAGGAAGGGAGTTTGCATTTTCCTGTTGTCATATGGGCATGGCATTTCCTAGGGTGGTCATAGTTGCACGTCCCATCTGTTTTTCCAGATTTCCCATGCCAGCAGATACCGAGTGCATAGTATGTGCACAGGCTTGGTTTCCGTTTGCCTTGGGTTTCTGTGACTGTATTCCCTGTTGGTGCATGTTTCCCTGTCTTACTTCTATCCTCCCTAGCACCAACAATGGAGCTCCCACCATTTGTTTTTGGTAATATATCCTCACTATTGCTAGTGGAGTCCTCTTGTTTGCTATTTCCTGCCCTCTCTAGAATTTTGGATATTATACTGAGTATACTAACAGGCCTATAGTTGCTTACATCAGACCTACTATTTTTCTTGAAGATAGGAGTAACTCTGGCCTCCTTGAACCCCTCCGGTATGGTATTAGTGGTGATTGAAAGATTTATTATGTGAGCAATAGGGATTGACAGTTCAGAAGCACCATCTTTTAGGAACTTAGACGGGATGTTATCCGGGCCAGTGCTCTTAGTTGGGTTTAACCTGCTTAATTCTTTTTGAATAAAGTCATGAGATACACTTACTAGTTGACAACTGTTTGGGGTTACCCCTTTATTGGTATAGTATGTTTGAAACTTATCAGAGTCTGTGTTAAAGGTATTTGATGCAGCTGGTAGTTTACTTACTAGTGTTGATGCAACAGATGTGTACTAGGAATTAAAGCAATTTGCCACCTTAGATGTTTCGTGGCATACCTCGTTATCGATAGTGAGTACTATGTTAGACCTATCTACTGGCTTATGGCTATACCCCAACTGTTTTAGTTGTTGCCAGAGCTTTCTGGGGTTATGCTTATACTCTTCAAGTTTTGAGCAATAGTGCTTTGCCTTTGCTCCTTTTATAAGTCTCTGCACTCTGTTCCTCACCCTTTGGAATTCATTTAGTGCTGCAATATCCTGTCTGTTTGCTTTAAATCTTTTTTAGCAGCTGGTCTCTGAATTTCATATTATCTAATATCTCAGTATTCATCCAGGGTTCAGTTCTTCGTTTAATCCTAACCTCTTTAACTGGTGCAATATTATCAAGGATGGTAGTGAACATTGTTTTGAATTTTTCCCAGGCATCGTTTACGTCCGTGCAACTTGTTATCTCTGTCCAGTCACAATTGAGTAGCCTATTTACCAGTGTTTCCTTACTGAAGTTTCTAGTTGGCCTCATTTTTATTGTCCTGTGTAGGCCTATCCTATCCCTAATGATTTTCCTGGTGCAGTAAATGATGAAATTATCACTAAGACCTGTGGTAATGACGTCTGAATGACTAATGTTCTCAGAGCGGTTACAAAGTATGTGGTCATTTTTTTTTATTTAAAACAATACAATACATTAAATAGATAAAAGAACACAGTATCAGTTCTTACACAGAATTATAAATTTCATTGTGAAAATACACACAGACGTTTAACTTTGCGCTGACACAAACTGTCCCTCATCCCCTACGCATTATATCCCTTGTACTTATGTTAAGCAAGATTACACAAGACTACAATACAATATGCATCATTATTATTATAAACAAAGAAGCATCAAACCTACAATATACATTTTGATTGTTCGCATCGCTATTGGGCCGTGCGGACGGGCTGCACAGTAGCTCCCACTTCACCTGGTTTCTGCGCAGTTTTCACTGATCAAACATGGCGGATTACACCGGCAGGAGGATTAACACAGTCTGCATTGAGCTGTTAAGGGGTTCTCTGAGCCCTGCTACGATGACCGTACTTCTTCCTGCAATTATTAGGGATCTATATGGCATCCCTAACGAGGAACTGTATGGTGTGGCCCTTAACGGGATGAAAAGAGTATTTGTGAAGTTTCTGAGGGCCAGTTTCTACAGCAGTGTGGTGGAGGAGTACCAGGAACGCCGAATGTGCCTCAACTCGACGATGGATGTGTGTATGCATGACGTGTCTACTTACTATACGTGGGTACGGGTGAGAAATGTACCCTTTGAGGCGACCAAGTTTGGTATAGAGGACGTTTTCAGCAATTACGGAGTCATTCATGAGGCTAGAGGAGGAGTATGGTGGGATGGACCATATGAGGGCCTCCCGGAAGGTTCATACAACATCAAGATGACATTAAAGAAGCCTATACCTTCGTATGTGATGTTGACAGGCAACAGAACTCAGGTATATGTGTCTTATGCGGGACAAAGGAGGACGTGTCGTCTTTGCAACTCTTATGAACATATAGCGGCGCAATGTGCACGTAGAGTTGCCCCAGGGGTGCCAGCCCCGGTGGAGGAGGTCCAGCAGACGAGTGTGGTGGCGACGGCGAAAACTGGGACTCCTCTATGGAGTGAGGAGGTTGAGAAGGAGGGAGAACAGATGGGGACGTGTGTCACACTCCCGGTGGAGGATGGAGATCCTACTCCAACGCCTGTGGTGGTGGAGGAAGTGGCGGAGTCGACACAGGAGGTGTCCTTGGAGTCTGTGCTCCAGGAATTCTTGGAGGAGACTTTGGTAGGAGAGGACATGGATGGACGGACCAGTGATAGGCAGCGATTGCAAGGGCTGAGTGAGAAGAAGGGAGAAACAGGGAATAGTGGACAGGATACACTTGTGGTGGCAGAGGTACACAGGAAGGATGTACCTGAGGTATGACAGAACCCACAGGCATAACACCAGACACAAACATCTCTATGACATTCCCCGTGTCCGACTAAACCTTTACAAAAATTCAGTGTATGTCAAAGGGCCTAAAATCTGGAACACCCTACCTGAGAACTCTAGAACTGCAGACACATTCATCACCTTCAAAACTACCATTAGAAAACATCTTATCTCCCTGATACACCCCATCAACTAATAATTCGAATACCACCTGGTGGTTCACACTTACACTCACTCACCCATTTGACCATAAACAGAAATATTAATCTCAATCTTAAAATAATGAATCCTATGATACTCCAATACTGAAACTATGTACTGTGCCAAAACAAAAGCATTCACATTACTAAACTCACAAACTAGTATTTAGTCACTTAGCCATAATACCAACTTACCTCATAATTTGTAATATTTTAAAATAAAGAATTAAACTAAGTCTGTCCGAAATGCCTAGCCATGCTAGGCGTTCTAGTGGTACACTCTGTAATCATTATTTAACTACATGTAAACCACACAACAACCAAATTCTGTAAATTCAACATTGTAATCTTTATAGAGAATAAACTTTGAATTTGAATTTGAAAGTGTGAGCAGCTTGAAGGGAAGTGTGAGCAAACCACAGCGGCACAGAGGTAAGCCGCCTTTCCTTGACCATTCAGGTGTGTAACACTAAATGCTAATGGTCTCAAGACTGAAGTAAAAAGGGTATGGTTGGAGTGGTTCCTCAAAAGGTATGATGTGGATGTTTGTTTCCTACAGGAGCATAGCCATAAGTCAGTTAGTGAGTTGCGATTGAGAGGATATAAGTTGTTTGTAAGCATGGCAATGCTTTTAAAGGGAGGAGTGGCTGTTTTAGTAAAGGAGACCAGTCCATTGCGAGTCATGGGGTGGGAGGAGGGGGGAGGGGGGAGGGTTGTTTGGGTGGATGGGTGGTGGGGGGAGAGCAGGGTATGTTTTGTGGGAGTTTATATGCCCGCCATTGGTAACGTGGGGTAAAAACAGACTTTGTTTGGGACGTATTGTTATACTATCTCAGGGGTTTACCTGCTATTGCGATAATTGGAGGTGATTGGAATTGTGTGATTAGGCATGGAGATGTAATACCTAGGGGGCGGGGTGCATGTTGGGTGTCTTATGGGATGCTTTTCGAGATGTCAGGGTCGTAGATGTGGTCGGTAGGGGAGGGGGGTATCAGGTGGAGTACACCTTGTACAGGGGAGTTATGAGGCAAGGTTGGATAGGATTTATGTGAGGCAGGGGATAGGAGTGGAGAGGGTTAGAACAGTAGATGTGGGTTTGTCTGACCACAGAGCAGTGTTGGCTGACTTTCGGGTGGATGGTATCCCGAGAATTTATCAGAGTTATTGGAAATTAAATGTGAGGCTTTTACAGGAGGAAGATCAAGGTTGGTCCTTTCAGGCATGGTGGAAAGGGTTTTGGGAGGATAGGGATGAGGAGGTTGATTTGCTAGATTGGTGGGAGTTGCAGGCGAAGGTGCAGATTGCAGGATTTTTTAAGAAGAGGGGCAGGGAACGGGCACGCTGGAGGTTTGGATTACAGAATTATTTAGAGGGCCAGTTGAATGATTGTTATGGGGGGGGGGTAGGGAAGGTGTGGGAGGAGTTATGGGGGAACTTAGAAGTCGTTTAGTGGAGATGCATAATGAACGTTTTGATGCACTCAGGGTCAGGGCAGGCTTGGAGGACATACTAAAAGGTGATAAGCCAACCGGGTTTGTACTCCGAAAATTCAAGGACAGACAGTTGAGGAATACTGTGGCACATATTGTCGTGGAGGGGGGAGGGTTATGTGCAGGGACAGGGTCTCTCTGACACAGATTGCATCAGTAGGTATACTGATTATTGGTTTACGGAGAAATGGAAGAGAAGGGGAGGGGTGGTTGGGTTAGAAACATTTATAGCTATAGGGGTTCATCAGGGTTTGGGGCAGACGGATCGGGATATGTTGGAGGGAGGCATTAAGGAGGCAGAGGTGGGGGAGGTGGTGAATGGGTTGAGTCAGGGGAAGGCACCGGGAATAGATGGGTTATCTAATGATTTTTACAGAGCACATTGGGAGGATCTGAGGGAGTGCCTAGTAGCGGTTCTGAATTATATGTTGAAACGTGGTAGGATGGCACAAACGCAGAGAACTGGGGTTGTTGTTTTGGTGCCAAAGAAGGGGGGGGAGGAGAAGGGTTTGGGAGATTATCGTCTGTTGTCGTTGATGTGTACAGATTACAAAATTTTTGCGAAGGTATTGGGTAACAGGTTAAAGAAGGTAATTGGGAATAGCATACATGAGGGTCAGTATGGGATACTGGGATGGACTATGAAGAATGGGCACAGTGGGATAAGGGATTTTATAGAGAACTGCCAGGGAGGGGGCGTCCTTGGCTTGAATTGGGCTCAGGCCTATGACTGCGTGAAGAGGGACTTTTTGTGGGGCTGTCTGGAGAAATTGGGTTTTGGAGGGGAAGTAGTGAGGTGGGTGTGCACTCTATATGAGGGGGCTGTCATGGGGGTGCAGGTTAATGGAAAGTTGGGGGGGGGGGCGGTGATGATGGAACAGGGATTAAGGCAGGGTTGCCCGCTGTCACAGTTGCTCTTTGCATGTGTGCAACAGCCCTTCTTGGAGGCTGTGGAGGAGGAATTGTGGGGGGTAGGGGGGGAAGCATGGGGGGAATAGTAGGTTATGTGGATGATACAACGGTTTTAGTTACGAGTGGGGAGGCTTTAAGAAGGGTGAGAGAGGTGATAAGGAGTTTTGGGAATGTTTCAGGAATGATAGTTAATTTAGCAAAGTCTAGGTTACTGGAGGTAGGAAATTGGGTTGGGGGGAGATTGGGGGAGGAGATGGGATGGACGGTTTGTGACAGAATTAGGGTGTGTGGGATATGGTATATGAAGCAGTTGCAGGAATGTAGGAGGATTAACTCAGAAACAGTCACAAGTAGGGTTATAGGAAAGTTAAAAGGTTTGAGGGTTAGTGAAGTGGCATTACAGCAGAGGGCGTTGGTAATTAACTCGCTAGTGTATAGTAAGGTCTGGGGTGTGGGGGAGGTGTTCCCTTTGAGGGTGCAGGATATACAGGAAATGCAGAGGAGGGTGTTGAGGTTTGTGAGGAGGTTTCGGAGGGCCTGGTTGTCCAAGGAGGTGGTCATGACGGAGGTGAAACGGGGGGGGACTAGGTTTGTTGGCCTTAGGGCCTAGGGTAATGGCATTATATATTAAGCAGAGGTATCTAAGGGTGGGGGGGCAAGGAGTGTTAGGGTGGATAGGGTGATGAGGGATGCTAGAAACTGGTGGTGTGGCAGGGATTTGAGAAAGTGTGATGTAAGAAGATTCTTGTTGACAGTGAGGCAGGTTAAAAGTTTGAAGGTAAACACAGCGGTAGGTGTGGTGTGGGGAAGGGGTGTATTGCAGGGGGTCGCAGTATACCCCATGTATAACTGGAGGGTCATATCGGGGGAGTTCAGGAAGCTTAGGATACCAGCAAGGGTCAGGGAGATGGTATACCGTTTTCTCATGGGTGTGGTTGCATCTAAGCAAATGTTGCATAAGATGGGGTTGGTGAAAGAGGCAACATGTTTATTCTGTGGGGAGGAGGAAACTGCCTATCATGTGGTATACTTTTGTTCATCTTTGGGCGTGGTGAGAGTCTGGATAGTGGGAGTTATTAGGTTGTTGGGGGGGGGAGTTGGTCTTTTCTTAGATCTTTGTCGATGGATGTTAGTGGGGTAGCAAGTGAAGTGGGGAGGGCTTTGGTGTATGTTATGGCAGATTATTTGCATGTTTCTTGGGGAATGAGGCAGATTAAAGGGCAGTTGAGGATAAAAGCGTTAGCAGCAAGGTTCTTTAGGACAAGGTGTAGGAATAGATTAATATATGGGGGGAGATGGGAATCAAGTTTTTCGGTAGGTTATCGTAATCTCACTGTAGCACAACTTCTCAGGGAACAGGGGGGGGGGGCAAGGGACGGGTCTCCTTTAATGTGAGGGGGGGGGTGTAAGGTTGTGCTAGTAGTGTGGAAGGTGATGAGAGAGTGAGCTAGTGAGAGCATACATTCGTGAACTGGTTATGTTCCTGGAGGGTTATTTTATATTGGCGTTCAGTACCATGGTTTCATTCAGTAACACCTGGAACGTCATACATTTACATATTTTGGTTTGGGTATATTATTACACTCACTGTCAAGGATAGGTGGCTTACGCAGCTGTTATGGTGTTTTATGTCATGCAGTACTGAACATGTACAAAAATGATACTGCCAGTGAATTCTAGTAATCCTTTATTAATACGAGATGTGTTAAAAAATTAAAATAAAACAAGGAAACACTGTAGGTCAAGTGTACGTTAGTATGGGATGATGCTTGTATTTTTGTAGTTTTAAACACGCAGCTGCAAGTACTTTCCTTATAGCCCTTGTGGCTTAGCGCTTCTTTTTGATTATAATAATAATAAAAAAGTACTTTCCTTTAAAGCTGTACTCCTATATAGAAGAAGGATTGTAATACTGTTACACACATTCATGTAGCGAATATTACTATGTCAAGGATGTTTAATTTGTGTTTCAGATAGGGAGATTATGATCTTATGTCCAGTCATTATCTTAAGCTAGGATTTAGTTAGTTGTAGGGGAGTACCTGTATAGTCTTCATTGAGGGTGTTTCTTGCCCCGTCCTTGTGGGGGGAGAACCAATTTGACATGTTTCAATATGATAATTCTAGTCTTGGATTATATTAAATATTTACATAACCTGGGTTTAAAGCTGAGGTAGCATGTAATGTATTCTCTTATATTTTACGTGTAAACTCCATGTTATACAATGTTGTTATGACAGTTTGAAGTTCATGGTTGATGCTTTATTATTATTGATATTAAATATTGTGGGTGTATATTCTTCCTCTTATACAGGTGTGTGTGTATAGCAATGTAATGTTCATATCTGTTGTCGTATGTACTTTTATATTTTTGTGTTTTGTTTTGTTGATGCATCACCAACTTCTGGTAAATTCCCATTAAGGTTTAATGAGGTAAGGGTATAACCCTAATTGTTAGGTTACTTAAGGTATTTCTTAGAACGGTGCATGTAAATATTTTTGTCTGCACTGGCATTATTAATTATTGTAAAAGGAGGAGTTTTGTAGGACATGTTGTTGGATGTGTAACTGGTGGTAATATGGCTGTCAGCTATAGTGTTATTTTAAGTACTGGGATTGTGTGATAGAGGAATTTGTTAATATCCAGTATAGTTCTTCTTTTATTAAACTCTTATACATTCTTGTATTTGTTGTAAGTATATGAGTGGGCAATGAACTGGATTATATGAGAATGTCTTTGTATATAAACTTTCATGTACAATGTAAATAAAGGTGACATTCTTTGGATTATATTGCCTTTTGTGTTATAAGATACTGGTTGTATTTTATGGATATAATAAACCCACCTGTATGTTCAGGTGTGGGTTGTCCGCAGTGTAGTTACATGTATGTGCGGCATTTTTTGTGGGGGTATCAAACATAGTTGAAGGTGTGTTTCTTAGGTATAAGTTTAGTGCTGGGATAGGTAACGTGAAGTTGTTTGTTTTTATTATTTAATGGTTCACATGTCTTTGTTTATGTGACGTATGTATAGCATACATGTATAATGTGTATTGTGTTTTTTATTTAGTTCAGTTTTCACAATGGATAAAATTATGAACAAGTGATACTCCTCACCTTAATGTATATTTGGTAAGCATCTTATGTATAAAATGCTACACTCTGTCACCCACTATATTCTCCTGTTCAAACATGCCCTCTCACACACATGTAAACATTTATTAATACATCTATGTATATTTCCGTACATATGCACACATATATACATACACACTCACGCACCTACATATTTATGTAAACATACGCTCCATCACTGCCCCATCATAGCCAAGGAAAAACACCTTAAATCAAACAATGGTGTCATACAAACAGTGTAATACACTTTCCCCTCACGCACTCTTCCATATATTGCTCAATATTCATACGTACCTCACCTACATTCTTGCCCACTCACACCCACACGCCTCAGAACGGGAGGCTAGCCCGTTGCTTCCCATTGACCTAAAAATTCCATAAATCACACAGCCGAAAATTCCTATAACATTCTGTAAATTCAGTGTTCCATTTCCTACCATATACTGCCCGATTGCGGCACTTAGATCTGTAAAATGTCGCTGCAAGCACCTTTATCCTTTCACCCGCTCCTACATCTCTCATTGTCCATGATGTGAACACCAAATCAGTTACCAGATATGCCACTGTGTTTTTAACCTGCGCTCCCACCCCATCAATATCTAAACATAACACTCGCAATACCTGCAACCCACCCCCTCCCATAAATCGAATTACTCTTCCAAACCATTCCCTGACCCTGCTTATGCATTCACAAAAATATACAACATGAAAAATGGTTTCTACTTCACAACACGCTCGACACTCCCCGCCTTCCCTGACCTTTCGATTAAATAAGACGATCCTAGACGGCAGAATCCCGTGTAAAAAGCGATACCTCTCGTACACCCAGACTAATGGGCAATTTCCGGAGATGCTGCCATATGTCGCGCCAAGCATACATCGGGTATGCTCCTTCCACAGCAGCCACCTCCAGCCCCCCTCCACCCCCTCGATTATGTGCAGCCTGCCTCGAGCTGGATCCCTCACCACCATCAAAAATCTCAACATCGCCTCCCCTACTCACAAATCCTCCCCGCCCACCAACGTTTTATGTCCGCATGCACTTTCTCGTTCCCCCCCCCCTTATTCCCACGCTCCCGCAGATAACTCTGTTGCACGTAAATACTCATAATCCTTCATTCCAGCGGTATGAGCCCCAGCCCTCCTTGGCCAATCGGCAAAGTAATTACTCCTCTGCTTAACCACTCACAGCCAGATTCCCAAATGAACCAATAAACCCTACGCAACATTTCATGACCTCTCAGTGCATTAACGGATACATGACCACCACATGCCATAATTTACTATATAATAATACATTTGTCGCAATACTCTTTGGTGCAACGTGAGATTTTCAGACCTCCTAATCTTTTTAACACACTGTCCACGGCCCTCACCGAGTTCACCTCACGTGCCAACGGATCACAAACATACACAAACCCACATATCTTAAGCTGGTCCACCACGCTCCACCTACCCCTCATGCCCCCACTCATTTGGTCCCAATTTCCCACTGCCATGAACTTAGTTTTCTTCACATTAATTCTCATCCCTCTCACCTCTCGAAACACGTCCATGATTCCTTCCACCTGCTGCAAGTCTACACGACCTCCTACCAAAACCAATGTGTCATCTATGTAACCCACAATACCAGGCCACCCATCCCTCTCATAACCCCCCAAAACTCCAGCCCGCACCGCCCTATAAAAAGGATCTTGAAAACACGAAAACAATAATTGTGAAAGGGGACAACCTTGCCTCAAACCCCAACCCGTCTGAACTGGCACACCTAACTTTCCATTGACCTGTACACGCATAGTCACCCCTGTGTATAAAGTCTTTGCCCAAGAGATGATTTCATTCTCAAAATCCTGACAATGCATGAACTGCCACAAAGTTCCTCTTTCTACACTATCATGTGCAGTAGCCCAATCCAAAGCTAAAATCCCTCTCCCCCCACCCGACACCTGTTGCCTTCCTATGAAACCACAAATCATCCCGTGACCTTCAAACATGGACCTGCCTGGTATCCCGTATTGTCCCCTATCTATAACTTTTTCCATCACCTTTTTCAGTCTATTCCCCAGTATCTGTGAACAACTTGTAATCACCGCTTATAAGTGAAATGGCCCTATAATCCTGAACTGTTGATCAATCCCCTTTTGGCACCAATACCACCACTGCCATCCGTTGCAATTCTCCCATAACCCCTTTAGTCTTTAAGATGTTAAACAACCGTACCAAAAACGCTCTCATCACACCCCAGTTTGTTATGTAGAAATCACTCGGGAGCCCATCAATGCCAGGGGCTTTACCTAAGCTCGCCCCAGCCAGAGCCTGCCATATTTTGCACTAGGAAATAGGCCCTTCCAATGCTTCTCTGTCTTGCATACTAAGCCCACACTGCATGTTATTACCGATTTCCCGTAGAGCTATATTACTTATCCCAACGCTTTTCATGTAGGTCTTAAACCACGCATCTATATACCTGCTCATGCCCTCCGTTGTCATCAAAACTTGGCCCTAATTATAGCTTTCTCTCCCTGTGTGCACTGTTAACCCCATCATTTCCATAGCTGCTCTCCGCTGCCTCTGTTCCCTCAACACACATGCCGAAGGCCGATCCCCATAGAGAACCTCCTCCAAACCTCCCACAACCCGAGCACCATAAAAACGATTATTATGCAAGCCCTTTATACGGTCCTTTAAATCCTCAATTTCCTCTACAGGGTATCGTGCACTATCACCCACATAAGAATCACGTAACTGTCCTTCCAAACACCCCTGAAGCCCGTACAACATTTGATTATTTTCCCGCCCTTGCCGAACATAAAAATCCTGGATACGTGTCTTAGCCACCATATCCCACCACCGAACCAAGTCACCATCCCCAGGTGCCTCCGCCCACAAACCCTCCCACAAAGTCGCAAATGATTGGCTGCTCTCATCCCCTTTCAACAATTTAACATTAAATTTCCAATAACTATGATTCCTTCTAGGTAATCCCTCCCACCCTACGTCCACGAGAACCCCTCTATGATCGGAAAACACCATATCCACGATACGCACGCTCTTAACTGCGACAGTATGTGGTACATACACTCTATCAGGTTGCGCCGCATACCCACGACATACAAAAGTATGCTCAACCTCACCCCTCCCCCACCACATCCATTAATCCTGCCCCAATCAATAAATCCCCCAACACCCCAGAAAAGTGTCCACTTCCCCAGGGTTCAACATCCCTATGCTGAATCACGCAATTCTAATCCCCTCCTATGAGCGCCACTTCAGGGAGTGACCGCAAATAGCAAATTAATACCTCCTTCACAAAGGTAGTTTTTACACGCCCATCATTCTCAGCCAGTCCGTACACACACACGAAGGCAGCCTTCACCCTGCCCCATAGACCTTCCACTCTTATTACCCTCCCCTCCCCACCCTCGCAATGTCTCACAACAAATGGGCTAGTCTCCCTGATCATGATGGCAACACCACCTTTCAACCTTATAGCATTCTCCACATGCACATCATACCCATCTATCCGCAACTGTCTTCCTAATTTATGATTGTGTTCCTGTACGAAGACAACATAAACATTATTACGCACTAATAATTATCTGTACAATACACGCTTTCGCACACTCCTTAAACCATTAATATTTATTGTCAGGCACTTAAATTGGTCTGTGGGGGTTTTCCTCTCGATACTGAATGTTCATCACCTAATCTTTTGTTGCCACCTTTTTCAACCCATCCCTTTTGAAGCACTCTTGACCAACCCCTGAGCTTTAGGTCCACAGGACCCTCTCTGCGCCACATCCACCCAGGTGTTTTCCCCTGATCGCTGGGCTGGCATCAACACTTCCTCAGAGTCTGAAAGTACAACAAAGCGCATTCGCATTACACTTTCCACCTGCATGTCTTCATCCACAGAGCAGTCCTGGTGGATTTCCACCTCCACCGTAAGTTTCAGTGCTTGCGGCTTTCACTGAGACCCACATAAAGGATCACATGGACATCGAAATATGGATCCCAGGTTACAACATATACAGATGCGACAGAGTGAACAGGCAAAAGGGGGAGGTTGGCCTGTACATCGCAGAGTCACTTGTTTGCACAGAACTGCTTAATGCCTCAAATGATGTAGTGGAAGTTTTAGCAGTAAAGATCGAGAACCAAAACCTAGTCATTGTGGTAGTATACAAGCCTCCGGATGCAACATCCCAGCAATTCCAGGAACAGCTGTTAAAAATTGACCACTGTCTGGAAAATCTGCCAACTCCTGCCCCCAACATCTTGCTCTTGGGAGATTTCAACTTAAGGCACCTAAAATGGAGGAATATAGCAAATAATGTTGTTGCAGTAATAACACCAGGAGGCAGCTATGATGAGAACTCACACACACATGAGCTTTTAAATCTCTGCACAAAATTCAATTTAAACCAGCAAATAATAGAGCCTACTAGACTGGAGAATACACTAGACCTCATCTTCACTAACAATAATGATCTGATACGAAATACCACCATATCAAAAACAATATACTCAGATCACAACATAATTGATGTTCAGACATGTATGCGCGGAGCCCCAGACCGACATAATGAGATTAGTCACGACGGAGCATTCACCAAATTCAACTTCAATAGCAAAAACATAAAGTGGGACCAAGTAAACCAAGTCCTAACCGATATAAGCTGGGAAAATAGACTAAGCAACACAGACCCCAACTTATGCCTAGAACAGATTAACTCGGTGGCACTCGATGTATGCACAAGGCTTATTCCTCTCAGACAAAGGAGGAGTAGATGTAAAATAGAAAGAGACAGGCGCTGCCTTTACAGGCGACGGAAAAGAATAACAGAGCGGCTAAAAGAGGTCAATATATCTGAAATGCGTAGGGAGTCACTGGTCAGAGAAATAGCAAGCATCAAACTTAAGCTAAAGAAATCTTATAGGAGTCAGGAATCGCGGTAGGAACTAAAAGCCATAAATGAAATCGAAGGAAACCCAAAGTATTTCTTCTCCTATGCCAAATCAAAGTCGAGAACAACGTCCAGTATTGGGCCCTACTTAAACAAGATGGGCCCTACACAGATGACAGCAAGGAAATGAGTGAGCTACTCAAGTCCCAATATGACTAAGTTTTTAGCAATCCGCTAACCAGACTGAGAGTCGAAGATCAAAATAAATTTTTTATGAGAGAGCCACAGAATTTGGTTAACACAAGCCTATCTGATGTTATCCTGACGCCAAATGACTTCGAACAGGTGATAAATGACATGCCCATGCACTCTGCCACAGGGCCAAACTCATTGAACTCCGTGTTCATCAAGAACTGCAAGAAGCCCCTATCACGAGCTTTTACCATCCTATGGAGAGGGAGCATGGACACGGAGGTCGTCCCACAGTTACTAAAAACATCAGACATAGCCCCACTCCACAAAGGGGGCAGTAAAACAATAGCAAAGAACTATAGACCGATAGCACTAACATCCCAAATCATAAAAATCTTTGAAAGGGTCCTAAGAAGCAAGATCACCACCCATCTAGAAATCCATCAATTACACAATCCAGGGCAACATGGCTTTAGAACAGGTCGCTCCTGTCTGTCTCAACTATTGGATCACTACGACAAGGTCCTAGATGCACTAGAAGACAAAAAGAATGCAGATGTAATATATACAGACTTTGCAAAAAATGCGTGCTAAAGGAATAACAGGAAAAGTCGGTCGATGGATCTATAATTTCCTCACTAACAGAACACAGAGAGTAGTAGTCAACAGAGTAAAGTCCGAGGCAGCTACGGTGAAAAGCTCTGTTCCACAAGGCACAGTACTCGCTCCCATCTTGTTCCTCATCCTCATATCTGACATAGACAAGGATGTCAGCCACAGCACCGTGTCTTCCTTTGCAAATGACACCCGAATCTGCATGACAGTGTCTTCCATTGCAGACACTGCAAGGCTCCAGGCGGACATGAACCAAATCTTTCAGTGGGCTGCAGAAAACAATATGAAGTTCAACAATGAGAAATTTTAATTACTCAGATATGGTAAACACGAGGAAATTAAATCTTCATCAGAGTACAAAACAAATTCTGGCCACAAAATAGAGCGAAACACCAACGTCAAAGACCTGGGAGTGATCATGTCGGATGATCTCACCTTCAAGGACCACAACATTGTATGACAGGATGGATAATAAGAACCTTCAAAACTAGGGATGCCAAGCCCATGATGACACTCTTCAGGTCACTTGTTCTTTCAAGGCAGGTGAAATTGTTGACCTAGAAAATGTACAGAGAACCTTCACGGCGCACATAACGGAGATAAAACACCTCAATTACTGGGAGCAATTGAGGTTCCTGAACCTGTATTCCCTGGAACACAGGCGGGAGAGATACATGATTATATACACCTGGAAAATCCTAGATGGACTAGTACCGAACTTGCACACGAAAATCACTCACTACGAAAGCAAAAGACTTGGCAGACGATGCAACATCCCTCAATGAAAAGCAGGGGTGTCACTAGCACGTTAAGAGACCATACAATAAGTATCAGGGGCCCGAGACTGTTCAACTGCCTCCCAGCATACATAAGGAGGATTACCAACAGACCCCTGGCAGTCTTCAAGCTGGCACTGGACAAGCACCTAAAGTCGGTTCCTGATCAGCCGGGCTGTGGCTCGTACGTTGGTTTGCGTGCAGCCAGCAGCAACAGCCTGGTTGATCAGGCTCTGATCCACCAGGAGGCCTGGTCACAGACCAGGCCGCGGGGGCGTTGACCCCCGGAACTCTCTCCAGGTAAACTCCAAGTGTATCACCTTCCAGAGGAAGGTATAAATGTATACATATGAAGCATACACTTTACAACACAACCAGTAAAACATAAAACCCCCAGCCCTATGTCATCCATCAAATACCATACAATATATGTCATCTCAAAGGTAACCATAACCTACGGGCTCTATAGAGCTCCCATGAAAAAAGCAATATGTAATAACAACACAAGATGAGTAAAGCTTTCCTAAAAATAGTTCAACCAGCCGGGCTGTGGGTCGTACGTTGGTTTGCGTGCAGCCAGCAGTAACAGCCTGGTTGATCAGGCTCTGATCCGCCAGGAGGCCTGGTCACAGACCGGGCCGCGGGGGCGTTGATCCCCGGAACTCTTTCCAGGTAAACCATTCATAAAACCACTACTAAGATGTAATTCTTATTACATAATACATAATGCATGACCTTCACACTTCGATAAATACTGATGCCTTCCTACCACACTCAATACCTCTTACCTGGAGTTTACCTGGAGAGAGTTTCGGGGGTCAACGCCCCCGCGGCCCGGTCTGTGACCAGGCCTCCTGGTGGATCAGCGCCTGATCAACCAGGCTGTTGCTGCTGGCTGCACGCAAACCACCGTACGAGCCACAGCCCGGCTGATCAGGAACTGCCTTTAGGTGCTTGTCCAGTGCCAGCTTGAAGACTGCCAGGGGTCTGTTGGTAATCCCCCTTATGTGTGCTGGGAGGCAGTTGAACAGTCTCGGTCCCCTGACACTTATTGTATGGTCTCTTAACGTGCTAGTGACACCCCTGCTTTTCATTGGGGGGATGGTGCATCGTCTGCCAAGTCTTTTGCTTTCGTAGTGAGTGATTTTCGTGTGCAAGTTCGGTACTAGTCCCTCTAGGATTTTCCAGGTGTATATAATCATGTATCTCTCCCTCCTGCGTTCCAGGGAATACAGGTTTAGAAACCTCAAGCGCTCCCAGTAATTGAGGTGTTTTATCTCCGTTATGCGCGCCGTGAAAGTTCTCTGTACATTTTCTAGGTCGGCAATTTCACCTGCCTTGAAAGGTGCTGTTAGAGTGCAGCAATATTCCAGCCTAGATAGAACAAGTGACCTGAAGAGTGTCATCATGGGCTTGGCCTCCCTAGTTTTGAAGGTTCTCATTATCCATCCTGTCATTTTTCTAGCAGATGCGATTGATACAATGTTATGGTCCTTGAAGGTGAGATCCTCCGACATAATCACTCCCAGGTCTTTGACGTTGGTGTTTCGCTCTATTTTGTGGCCAGAATTTGTTTTGTACTCTGATGAAGATTTAATTTCCTCATGTTTACCATATCTGAGTAATTGAAATTTCTCATCGTTGAACTTCATATTGTTTTCTGCAGCCCACTGAAAGATTTGGTTGATGTCCGCCTGGAGCCTTGCAGTGTCTGCAATGGAAGACACTGTCATGCAGATTCGGGTGTCATCTGCAAAGGAAGACACGGTGCTGTGGCTGACATCCTTGTCTATGTCGGATATGAGGATGAGGAACAAGATGGGAGCTAGTACTGTGCCTTGTGGAACAGAGCTTTTCACCGTAGCTGCCTCGGACTTTACTCTGTTGACGACTACTCTCTGTGTTCTGTTAGTGAGGAAATTATAGATCCATCGACCAACTTTTCCTGTTATTCCTTTAGCGCGCATTTTGTGCGCTATTACGCCATGGTCACACTTGTCGAAGGCTTTTGCAAAGTCTGTATATATTACATCTGCATTCTTTTTGTCTTCTAGTGCATTTAGGACCTTGTCGTAGTGATCCAGTAGTTGAGACAGACAGGAGCGACCTGTTCTAAACCCATGTTGCCCTGGGTTGTGTAACTGATGGGTTTCTAGATGGGTGGTGATCTTGCTTCTTAGGACCCTTTCAAAGATTTTTATGATATGGGATGTTAGTGCTATTGGTCTGTAGTTCTTTGCTGTTGCTTTACTGCCCCCTTTGTGGAGTGGGGCTATGTCTGTTGTTTTTAGTAACTGAGGGACGACCCCCGTGTCTATGCTCCCTCTCCATAGGATGGAAAAGGCTCGTGATAGGGGCTTCTTGCAGTTCTTGATGAACACAGAGTTCCATGAGTCTGGCCCTGGGGCAGAGTGCATGGGCATGTCATTTATCGCCTGTTCGAAGTCATTTGGCGTCAGGATAACATCGGATAGGCTTGTGTTAATCAAATTTTGTGGCTCTCTCATAAAAAATTCATTTTGATCTTCGACTCTCAGTCTGGTTAGCGGCTTGCTAAAAACTGAGTCATATTGGGACTTGAGTAGCTCACTCATTTCCTTGCTGTCATCTGTGTAGGACCCATCTTGTTTAAGTAGGGGCCCAATACTGGACGTTGTTCTCGATTTTGATTTGGCATAGGAGAAGAAATACTTTGGGTTTCTTTCGATTTCATTTATGGCTTTTAGTTCTTCCCGCGATTCCTGACTCCTAAAGGATTCTTTTAGCTTAAGTTCGATGCTTGCTATTTCTCTGACCAGTGTCTCCCTGCGCATTTCTGATATATTGACCTCTTTTAGCCGCTCTGTTATTCTTTTCCGTCGCCTGTAAAGGGAGCGCCTGTCTCTTTCTATTTTACATCTACTCCTCCTTTTTCTTAGAGGAATAAGCCTTGTGCATACATCGAGTGCCACCGAGTTAATCTGTTCTAGGCATAAGTTTGGGTCTGTGTTGCTTAGTATATCTTCCCAGCTTATATCGGTTAGGACTTGGTTTACTTGGTCCCACTTTATGTTTTTGTTATTGAAGTTGAATTTGGTGAATGCTCCCTCGTGACTAGTCTCATTTTGTCGGTCTGAGGCTCCACGCATACATGTCTGAACCTCAATTATGTTGTGATCTGAGTATATTGTTTTTGATATGGTGACATTTCTTATCAGATCATCATTGTTAGTGAAGATGAGGTCTAGTGTATTCTCCAGTCTAGTAGGCTCTATTATTTGCTGGTTTAAATTGAATTTTGTGCAGAGATTTAAAAGCTCGTGTGAGTGTGAGTTTTCATCAGAGCTGCCTCCTGGTGTTATTACTGCAACAATATTATTTGCTATATTCCTCCATTTTAGGTGCCTTAAGTTGAAATCCCCCAGGAGCAAGATGTTGGGTGCAGGAGCTGGAAGATTTTCCAGACAGTGGTCAATTTTTAACAGCTGTTCCTGGAATTGCTGGGATGTTGCATCCGGAGGCTTGTAGACTACCACAATGACTAGGTTTTGGTTCTCGACCTTTACTGCTAAAACTTCCACTACGTCATTTGAGGCATTAAGCAGTTCTGTGCAAACAAGTGACTCTGCAATGTACAGGCCAACCCCCCCCTTTTGCCTGTTCACTCTGTCACATCTGTATAGGTTGTAACCTGGGATCCATATTTCGTTGTCCAAGTGATCCTTTATGTGGGTCTCAGTGAAAGCCGCGAACATTGCCTTTGCCTCTGCAAGCAGTCCACGGATGAAAGGTATTTTGTTGTTTATTGCTGGCTTTAGACCCTGTATATTTGCAAAGAAGAATGTTATCGGACTGGTGGTATTGTTGGTACTGGGGGGGGATTTTTTTTCCGGCATTAGTATCTGTATCTGTTGGTTTGGAGTGGAGGCCATCGACTGTGGTTCCACTCCAGGAATGACTGGATTTGGTGTACGATTTCTGCCATTTCCTGCCAGTTTTTTTTCCTTCCTGGCACTAAAAAACCTCTCCCTCTTGAGTGGCTGTGGCTACCCAGGTTTTCCCATGGCCTGGATGTTTTGTATCTTTTTGTCCCCTTTATATGGTATGCCTGGCAATTTAAGTTATAGCACAGTCTTTCCTGTACTGAAGAGGTACACATTTCAGGGTGAAAAAGCTTACAGGAAGGGAGTTTGCATTTTCCTGTTGTCATATGGGCATGACATTTTCTAGGGTGGTCATAGTTGCATGTCCCATCTGTTTTTCCAGATTTCCCATGCCAGCAGATACCAAGTGCATAGTATGTGCACAGGCTTGGTTTCCGTTTGCCTTGGGTTTCTGTGACTGTATTCCCTGTTGGTGCATGTTTCCCTGTCTTATTCCTATCCTCCTTAGCACCAACAATGGAGCTCCCACCAGTTGTTTTTGGTAATTTATCCTCACTATTGCTATTGGAGTCCTCTTGTTTGCTATTTCCTGCGGTATTTCTGGTTTGCAATATTGGTTTTATCTTATCTTTGACTACACTTGTTTCCCTACTATGGCTCCTGTCCTCTATGAGGTCATTTATATGTATTCCTTCCTGCGTATAATTCCCGACTACCTGGACAAAATCTCCAGCTTCACCATTACTGTCTACCAGGACAGTATCTCCAGCTTCACCATTTCTGTCTCCCAGGACAGCACCTCCAGCTTCACCATTACTGTCTCCCAGGACAGTATCTCCAGCTTCACCATTACTGTCTCCCAGGACAGCACCTCCAGCTTCACCATTACTGTCTCCCAGGACAGCACTATCAGCCCTACATTTACTGACTACCAGGACATCACCTCCAGCCTTACAGTTTGTGACTACATGGCCAGTATCAAGGGCAGTACCATTCAGCCCGGACTTTTTATGTTCCCATCTGTTGTAGAAAGCTTCCAGGTTTTCTATGAAAGCAGCTTTGATGTTATCCTCTTTTAATACCCTTGTGATTTTAGTCCACAGATTTTCCTCATTTGGGCATACCCAAAAACACTTCTCTGTTTTAATACTGCTTGTAGCTAGTTCTGGGATATCTGCACAAGGAGCGTGACACCAATTTCCACAAAAATGACAATTTATCCATGTGGTAGCCCGTTTGTTTGACTGACCACAGACTACACACAGCTTCATAATGATTTGAATGGTTGATTTACTGCAAGTCTACTAGCAACCTCTTGAATATTATATTAATAACCTTAAATGAAGCTCTAGCTATTTGTATTTCTGTTTCTAACTCTTTTTGTATATTGGACAGCTTACCGTCACGTTCCTGATTTTTAATGTTTGTGTTTATAAGGGCGCCTACAAACCCATCCGTTTACAGTCTGCTTTATTGTCCAACGAAACTGTTTGAAACCAGTCCCGGGTTCGGACCAGTCAAGGGTTCGGACCAGTCAAGGGTTCGGACCAGTCGATCTGCTCTGATCAGTGGGTCACTTATTTAAAACATACTGGTCGGTGATTTGAGCTAACACATGAAGGATCTACTGGAAATTATCTACCCGAGTAATATGTGATTTGACTGATACAAAAGTATAACTTGCGTGTTGAAGAGCCGGTGATATCTGGCAGCTCCTACAATGACGTACAGTCGACCTCTTTGTTTATCAATCGCTGTATCTGGCTTTTCTATTTTTGTTTTTCCGTCTCCACCACAATAAATGCTATATTATCACTATAGTTGACTGGTGCAAATTTTGGAGGAAGGACGCTTTTTCTGTAGTAATAATTGCTTCTCGTTGTGTATATTGCGACCGCTGGTAACTACAGGTTATATGAAATTCACAGTAACGTCTCGTATTTCAAGAAAAAGAAACTAATGAAAGTCACTCCACTCCACTAAGTACCATTATAATACTGGTTAGTTGCTACTACAACACTGTATTCTGCTATTCACTGGTATCACTAGATTATATATAGGTTTTGCATTCACTCAGTGCACCCACATTGTCATTTCATTACACACATATCAAAAATTTCGTTGCATATATATAATATTCCATCTCACTACAACATCTGTCGTCCTTTATCAATTACACAATTAATAATTAAAATTAAAGAACTTGTATTGTCCTCCACACACAACCCACTCATCATACAGTCAAAGGCACTTATGACTCAGTACTATATTCATTCTCTTCCACACAAAACCTTTTCACACCATCCTTATCGTGAAGCTAGCCCACCGCAACCCCTCATATTGCATGTAAATCCCATAGCTCCCTCAACCTAAAACTCCGATAGCCCTCAGTAAAAGCAGTCTCCCAACTCCCTCCATAAATTTCCCTATTACGACACTTAGTTCTGTAAAATGTCACAGCTAACACCTTTATCCTTTCATCCACGCCCACCTCCCTCATGGCCCATGAGGTATAAATAAAATCTGTGACCAAATACGCCACTGCATTCTCCACAATCTTACTCACCCCATCTATATCCAAACTTAAAGCCCGCAACACCTGCAACTCTCCCCCACCCACTAACCTAAACACCTTTCCTAACCAGCCCCGCACAACTTCTATACAGTCACAAAAATATGCAGCATGAAAAATTGTCTCCATGTTTCCACACGCTCTACATTCCACACCCTCCCTCATCCTCCTGTTGAATAGGACAACCCCAGATGGCAAAATCCCATGTAAAAATCTAAACATTACCTCCCGAGCACCCGGTTTTATGTGTAATTGCTTTAGACGCGTCCATATTTCGCTCCATGCATACATAGGGTATGCCCTTCAACAGCACCCACTACTGACCTACCCTCCACCCCTTCGAGGACCCGCAATGTAATACACGACAGGTCCCTCACTGTCATTAAAAACCTCAATATGGCCTCACCAACTATTAAATCCCTACCCCACCACCACCGTTGCATATCCTTACGTACTCTCACAAGTCCACCTCCCCTCCCCCCTCCCTTATAAAACTTCGTTTTAGGTACACGCTCATCATCCTTTTTTCCAGAGGTATAAGCCCCAGCCCTCCCAGACTGACTGGAAGTGTTAACACTGCTCTACTTAATCATTCACAACCCGATCCCCATATAAACCTAAAAACTCCATGTTGTAAACGTTTTACCTCGCGTCGCATCAGCGGGTACATGACAACCACATGCCATAACTTGCTGTACAATAGCATGTTCATCACTATTACCTTTTGATGCAGCTTTAGTTGCGTCGCCCTCAAACCACCAAGTCTTTTCAATACTCCATCCGTTATTCGCACCGAATTCACCTCTTGAGCCACCCGTGTATCTCTCACATAAACTATCCCACATATCAACAGTTGATCCACCACACTCCACCAACCTCCTATCACCTCATCCCTGTGTGTACTATCCCTTAGGTCCAGAAACTTAGTCTTCTAAACATTAATTTTCATCCCTGAAGCCTCCCCAAACACATCCACCACCTTACCCACCCTAAGCAAGTCCTTACTACCTCTCACCAAAACAGTCACGTCATCCACATAACCTATGATACCAGCCTCCCCCCGTTCATTACCCTCCCCACCTCCAGCAACACACCTCCGAACCGCCCAAGAAAATGGATCCTGTATACACACGAACAATATTTGCGATAGTGGGCAACCTTGGCGCAGTCCCCATCACATCTGTATTTTAACGCCTAGCCTCCCGTTAACCTGTGCCCTCAACGATGCACGCCCCCTGATACAATAATTTTGCGAAGATATTATTTCTTCCCCAAAACCTTGCCAATGCATGAACCTTCACAATGCTTCCCTTTCCACACTATCATAAGCAGCCTTCCAATCTAATGCCAATACACCACCATCACCCAACTCCCCCCGTTTCTCTATAAATTCTCGAATAAATGCCATGCCCTTCGTACATTGACCTTCCTAGCACCCCATATTGCCCCATATCAATTACCTTACCTGTCACCCTCTTGATTCTGTTCCCTAATATTCTCACAAACAACTCATAATCTCCACACATAAGTGAAAGAGCCCGATAATCCATTACCGTTGACTGCTCTTGATAGTTGTGACAGTACCCACAACCAAAACACCAGACACAAACATCTCTACGACATTCCTTGTGTCCGACTAAATCTATATAAAAATTTAATGTATGTCAAAGACCCTAAAATCTGGAACACCCTACCTGGAAACTCTAGAACTGCGGACACATTCATCACCTTCAAAACTACCATTAGAAAACATCTTATCTCCCTGATATACCCAGTCAACTAACTACATGAAAACCACCTGGTGGTTCACTCTTACACTCACTCGCTCACCCATTTGACTAGATTAGATTTTGCCACCGAAGTGGCTAGTTTATTGTGCACCCCATATCCATCCTGTGGACGGTAGCGCGAGAGCATATGGATACACAAAAGGCCTAGGAACTAGGCCCCAAAGGGTTAACAGGAATACATATGGATTTATATCTACATATCTATAGTTCACTTATCTGTTACAAGCAAATTTAGGAAATTTGCTTAGTATATCTGGTATCTTATTTTCATTAATAAGATATCTTGACATGTCACATAGGTTATTATACTGTCTGTCTCTGTATTCCTCAATAAGTGGACAATTAAGCACATAGTGTTCAAGAGAGTGACCATATGCCTGATCACATAATTTACATTTAGTTTGATCATCATCTGTGTGTCTCCCAGTCTCGGCTGAGTGGTTGAGGGGAGTAGACGTGTGCTGGGGATCTGGACCTACTAATTCACAGGCCTACCCATTTCTCCCGACTGATAAGTCATCATTAAAACTCCTACTGTTGGAAGACAGCTTCAGTGTTGTGAGAACTCTTATGTGCGAGCTGTGACTAAGGATATACCTAGTCAAACACTGGAAATAGTTTTCCTTTTTGCAAAGGCCCTCACAGGCCTCTGCTTCCCCTCTGCCTTTCATTTGACCTCAGCCTTTCGCCTCTATCAACATACAGTGTAGAGGCGAATTTTGCTAGTCCACTGCTACTCGTGCCTCTCAAAATGCTCACAACTCATCGCTTTACCAACCTGAGGAATAACGACGAGTGTGCAGTCCTACGTGAGTTGGTAACCCAGGTGTGCACACACTGAAAATTCGTCTTTCACTCCAAGACACGTGTGCTAGAAGTTCTGCAAGTTTGGGAGTGAGTAACAATCTGTACGAGTATTGCAGTGTTTGGTAACTCTTGAGAAGTCTGCCTCAGCCTGTGACCTTGAGCGAGGCACTGCATCACCTGCCTGAGACTTTCGCCCATATTGACTATGTGAAGAAAGGCAAATGTGCGTGCTCAGTTACCCCTGCTGTTCTCCTGTATCCCCAACTCTCCTCCTTTAAACTCAGCCATTCGCCTCTATCAACGACGTGCAGTGTAGAGGTGTATTTTGCTGCCCCGCTGGTACTCGACTCTCTGAGTTCCACAAGTGCTGCAGATTTGTTGTAACTATTTGCATGAGTGGATTACGCTGACTTAGGACATTGTACTACCATCAGTACCTACGTAGGCTTAAAATGAGTGAGGAATGTCTGGCCTGCTGGGTGACCTTGAAAATGGCACTATAAGACCCGCATGCCACTTACACCCATACTGTGTGTGTCTAGTGAGGTGAATGTCCCTTCCTCGACTTTCCTATTCACCGGTATCCCTTAACTCGTCGCCATTATCTACATATGGGATAAGGGCGAGTTTAGCTGATCCAGGCCAAACAGCGCTCCAAGCCAGCCAGTGAAGGCCAAGGCTACATCTGTTCTGAATCCCAGAATGCCTTTGTGAACGTTCTACAGTGTTCCGGCTGTACCTTCGGTGTTGTGAGAACTAGTTCTTATGTAGTGAAAATTTGTCTGTCATTCCAAGACACGTGTGCTAGATGTGTTAAGTGCTGTGGGTTTGGAGTAATTAACAAGTAGTACAGGGTTGGTAACTCTCGAGACGACTGTGGGCCCAGTGAATGGCCTTGAAAATTGCACTGCGACCTGCAGGCCACTACACCCATATTGCCTGTGTCTAGCGAGGTGAATATCCTTTCCTTGTCCCTTCTCCTTCCTCGATTTGGAACTCAGCCATTCGCCTCTATTTGCTTGTTTTCTAGAGGCGGTTTTAGCCAGACCACATGGGTGCTTGAGTGCCCATGTCCTCTGTGCCGCACTCCGCTCATCATGCGAGTGTCCCCTGTGTGCCTGCCTGCCTGCTGCAAGCAGGTGTCTGGGTGGTTGGCGCGGGCTTGGCGAGCACAGTCAAGCAAGCTTGAGGGCAGCACTAAAAGCTAGCCAGAACAAGCTAAGGCAGCCTGCAGTTATAGCTGTCCTAGGGCCCAGCATGTCTGTATACGTTCTTCAGTGCTGCTGGCATACCAGTGTTTCCTGTAGTGGCTTGAGAACAATTTGACGAGCATTGCAGTGCTCACATTTTGAGTGGGACATGCCAGAGGTTCACTTATAAACATAGTAAGCTTGTGGTGATTGGCTTGTACACAGTGAACATTCATCTGTCATACGTGTGCTAGAAGTGTTAAGTGCTGCTTCCCCCAACAGTTAATTGTCATTTGTAAGCCTGTATTAAGACTTTAAAAGGCTCAGAGTGTACTTCAGTGTAGTGACTCCTTACATTTGATAAATCAGTGTAATACATGCTCTGCTCAGTGTAACTGAACTATTAAATACGGTTACATAATTAAGTTGCTTGTCCTAGTGTCAGTGTTGTGTTTTCTAATACATTTTCTCGTTCAGACTGAAACTTTACTGCTAAATTCCCAGTAATATTTCAAATTGCAGTGTTCATCTGTGATGTGAGTGTGTAACTTATGCTTTGTATTTTTACTGTGAACAAGCTTACTCCTGCATAATGTTCAGTTTCATGAATACTTTCTTACATGAGTAATTCGGTTACCTTTCAACTGTGTTAAGCAAGAGTCAGCCTGTTAACATCTATGTTCCTTGCCATCGCATCTAGTGGGTCTAGCGCCTAGTTAAAATTGTAATAGGAACAATTTGCAATCATTATACTTCTAGTTATACATTGCGTAAATAGTTTTAGACTATTTGATCAACTGGATTGTAGTGTTTAACTTCTGATACACCAATTTAATGACTGCAGACACGCACTGACACATAATAAACACATTAAAATGCTGGTAACTCCAGAAGCTGGGCCTAGTGTGTGACCTTGAGAAGTTCAGTGTGTTTATTACGACCAGCGGTGCACCACTCTCACCTATATTTACATCAACAAAAGTGTATTCTAAGTGATAAAGTGTACACTTGGTGTACTTGGTAACACTTGTCATACATAGTAACGCGTGTGTAAGTGAGATTGTTTAGGTAGTGTTTACGTAGTGTAGTGTATGTTTTGCTCCATTATTGTTCAAATTTCATTGTACAATCTCTTAGTATTTAAATAATCAACTACCTCATTTTGTGATTTTACTAGTAAGCATAAATCACCTTATGTGATTTTCTTATTTACTATTGTTCGCTTGAACATTAGCTGAATTGATACTTTCTCTGTCCATATTACTACCTCATATTTTTTTTAAATACTACAATTGATATTACTTACTAAAATTAATAAATATCATTTTTACTAAAATTTCAATTTACTCTTAACATTTTTGACATTTAATAACCATTACTTGACTAATTACCTTTACCTGTTTTAATACCACATTTACTATCCTAGATTACTCTTAATTACCTTGTACTGCCATATAACCTCAAGTATAACTACCAGTGCAATATTGAATGAAATAAACATTACTATTTCACTTTTTTGTAATCATTATTACTTACTAAAATTTTATTAAACACCATATTTACTACCAGTCAATTTTACTTTTGTACATTAAACATTATTTTATACTTCCCATAACATTTTGTTGCCAAATTTTCAAGTTTTTATATTCAACCCCAACCTTGTATTATCCTTTGTACCTGTGTACCTGGGTACCTGTCTACCATCTTACTATCATATTATAACCAAGACATTACCATTGTGATTTTTTACTATTATTCTTTTGTACTTTAATTGTGAATTTTATTTTGTCAATTTAAATCTATAGTTATAACCTTGATCTTGTCAACAACCCATACCAGACTCTAGTGCAATTGCAAGTACCATTTCAAATTGTATTTTTATATTATAAGTTTATATTATAATTCCTACCATCTGTCCATTTAACTTTGCTTACCATTACTTAATTTTAGTCCCTTTTATATTTTCTCCTTTATTTTAGCTTTATATAACTATCCTAGTTTATATATCCACAACTGTTAAAATAATCAAGGTGCTATTCTCAGGTGCTAAAGTAGAATAAGCTCACAATCTTGCCATTATATTCCAAAGCTCATTTATTCACAACCTATATTAGTCCCTTTTTATTATAATTTTAAACTATAATTATAACTTTAAAAAATTACCTTTATAGTACTACCTACTATCATATTCCCAAGCACTATTATATGATCATCACTTTATTTGTATTAGTCCCTTAGCTCATTATTTTACATTTGTTAAATAATTCAGGTGCTATTTTTTAGCTTAAGACTATTTACTTTGTTTTATACTTAATTCTAACTATAGATTCACTACAAATCTTATGATTACAAGCATTGATCCTGATACCAACCTCTTATTTAATGACTTAAATGAATCAAACAGTTACTGTAATTACTACACTGCAGAACAATCAAAGGCACTTCTCAGTGCCAACAACAACATAACTATCTTTAACTACAATATCAGATCATTAAGCAAGCATTACGATGACCTCATAGCATTACTAAATTCCTTACATGCCAATATGTCCATCATTACACTAACTGAAACCTGGCTAAAGCCTGATAGTACAGATGTCTATGCCATTCCTGGTTACACAGCCATACACAACTGTAGGCCAGACCAACAAGGGGGTGGCACAGCCATATACTACTCAGACCAACTAGAATGTATCACTAATACTTGCACAAGGGATGAACATGGGGAATATATAATAGCTAAATTCAAATCCAAATACCTACAAAAACCTCTCACATTGATAAACATCTACAGAGTTCCACAGTCAAACATTAGCCAATTTAGTCAAAATCTAGGAAGTATGATAACTGATGCACGCATGAACAAAGATCACTTACTACTCTCAGGTGACTTCAATATAAATCTCCTGCAAGACCAGGACCCACACGTTACTGAATTCACAAACACAATGAGTAACTGTATGTTACTACCAACAGTAACAAAACCTACAAGAGTTACAGAGACTAGTGTTTCCCTACTTGACCACATCTGGACCAACACCATATCCCCTTTAAAATCAGGCATAATTACAGATAATACCACAGACCACTACCCTACTTTCCTCATAACAACTCTTGGTAAACTACCCCAAGACACTACTAAAGTCACCTTCAGACTTCACAATGAGGCAGCCATTAATAACTTCGCAACAGCATTAGCAAACATTGATTGGCACACTGAGCTAGAAATCTATACAGATATTGACGAATGTATTAATAATTTTCTAAAAAAGACCCAATACCTCTATAACAAGCACTGCCCTAAAAAAACTAAACAGATGACAGCAAAGAGACTGAACAGTCCCTGGCTAACACCCAGCATTCTCAAATCCATAAATACAAAACACCAATATGAAAAACAGTACAGAATGGGTCACATAACCAGAGACCAAACAAAACGTTACTCGTCAATCCTAACCAGCCTGATAAGAAGGGCAAAAAAATTGTATTATGAGAACAGATTATCCAACTTACGAGGTGATATAAAAAAGACCTGGAAAACACTATCTGAAATTCTGGGAACAAAAAAGATATCACGAAATAGCGAAATAAAATTAGCAAAATCAGATGAACCCCAACTCCCACCAACAGAAACAGCAAACAGACTCAATGATTTCTTCTCCACTATAGGACAAAACCTTGCCCATAAAATCCCAAGCTCAGATACCCCACCAAATAACTACCTCACCGGCAACTACCCGAACACACTGTTCCTAGCTCCGACTAACCCATACGAAGTCTCCCTTATTATCAATGCACTAAAAAACAAGGCAGGAGATTTAAGTACCTTACCACCCTTTATATATAAAAAAGTGTCACAAGTGCTATCTCCAATCATTGCAACACTCTTTAACAAATCCATTGAATCCTCCACCTTCCCTACAGTACTCAAAATAGCAAGGGTCACCCCGATCCACAAAGGAGGAGACCAAACAGAGTTGAATAACTATAGGCCAATATCCAACTTACACCCTCTCTCAAAAATCTTTGAAAAACTAATTCATAAACGAATCTACTCCTACCTTATCTCCCAGAACATACTCAACCCCTGCCAATTTGGATTCAGGCCTAATAAAAATACTAATGATGCTATTATACACATGCTAGAACATATATACACTGCAATAGAGAAAAAAGAAGTCCCACTGGGGATCTTCATTGACTTACGTAAAGCTTTTGATACAGTTGACCATGACTTGCTCCACGTAAAATTGTCACACTATGGTATAAGAGGGCACTCCCTCAATTACCTCAAGTCATACCTCAGCAACAGAAGCCAATATGTGTACGCAAATGGGGCAAACTCTTCTGCGCAACCAATTACAGTTGGTGTCCCACAGGGAAGTGTCCTTGGCCCTCTTCTCTTTCTCCTATACATAAATGACCTTCCAAATGCTTCGCAATTACTCAAACCCACACTATTTGCAGATGACACTACATACGTCTTCTCTCACCCGAGCCCAGTCACACTAGCCAATACTGTAAATACCGAATTACAGAAAATATCTACCTGGATGAGGACTAACAAACTTACACTAAACATTGACAAAACCTACTTCATTCAGTTTGGTAACAGAGCTACAGATGTCCCTCTTAACATAATGATAAACGGATCACCTATCACAAAGCTAACAGAGGGAAAATTCTTAGGAATCCACCTTGATAATAGACTCAAATTTCATACACATATACAACAAATTTCTAAGAAAATTTCCAAGACTGTAGGCATACTATCGAAGATACGGTACTATGTTCCACAGTCAGCCCTCCTGGCCCTATATCACTCTCTTATTTACCCCTATCTCACCTATGGAATTTGTGCATGGGGCTCAACAACAGTTAACCATCTCAGACCACTAATTACCCAACAAAAGGCTGCAGTTAGAATGATAACAAATTCTCACTACAGGCAGCACACTCCACCAATATTCAATACACTAAACCTACTCACCATACAAAACATCCATACTTATTACTGCACCTATTACATACATAGAACACTTAACTCTGATATTAACCCTCCCCTCAAACATCTCCTTGCCAACCTCAACAGAACACATGACCATAACACAAGGCACAGATCACTCTTTGATGTTCCTCGTGTTCATCTCACACTATGCAAAAACTCAATGCACATAAAAGGCCCTAAAATCTGGAATTCATTACCTGTAAATATAAAAGAAACACTACCTGTTTATAAATTCAAGTCTCTACTCAAAGATCACTTACTCACCCAAAACCAAATAAATACTGAATAACTGAACCTTATAAATTGTATATCTTAAATGTTTCTCACAATTATATCACATAAATGTTAAACCTAAAACCCAATCTAACTTTATTATTTTTTAAATACACTACCTAACAGAATCCTTCATATGACCTGTCTTTGTAATACTCACTTGTGCTTTATAGTAATCTGTTTACATTAATGTTTTATCACTGACTTCATCATTGCTTAATTAATCTTAAGTTAATTTTAAGCCAGCCCGTAATGCTATGCATAGTATAAGTGGCTTTGGCATACTGCTCTTATCTGTATTTTTTTGTACCTCTGTATGTGTGCACAAATTTATAATAAATAAATAAAATAAATAAATAAATCTATCTACAGCTGCACACTTATGCTTGCATACATGTTTACCTGGAGTTTACCTGGAGAGAGTTTCGGGGGTCAATGCCCCCGCGGCCCGGTCTGTGACCAGGCCTCCTGGTGGATCAGCGCCTGATCAACCAGGCTGTTGCTGCTGGCTGCACGCAAACCAACGTACGAGCCACAGCCCGGCTGATCAGGAACTGACTTTAGGTGCTTGTCCAGTGCCAGCTTGAAGACTGCCAGGGGTCTGTTGGTAATCCCCCTTATGTGTGCTGGGAGGCAGTTGAACAGTCTCGGGCCCCTGACACTTATTGTATGGTCTCTTAACGTGCTAGTGACACCCCTGCTTTTCATTGGGGGGATGGTGCATCGTCTGCCAAGTCTTTTGCTTTCGTAGTGAGTGATTTTCGTGTGCAAGTTCGGTACTAGTCCCTCTAGGATTTTCCAGGTGTATATAATCATGTATCTCTCCCTCCTGCGTTCCAGGGAATACAGGTTTAGAAACCTCAAGTGCTCCCAGTAATTGAGGTGTTTTATCTCCGTTATGCGCGCCGTGAAAGTTCTCTGTACATTTTCTAGGTCGGCAATTTCACCTGCCTTGAAAGGTGCTGTTAGAGTGCAGCAATATTCCAGCCTAGATAGAACAAGTGACCTGAAAAGTGTCATCATGGGCTTGGCCTCCCTAGTTTTGAAGGTTCTCATTATCCATCCTGTCATTTTTCTAGCAGATGCGATTGATACAATGTTATGGTCCTTGAAGGTGAGATCCTCCGACATAATCACTCCCAGGTCTTTGACGTTGGTGTTTCGCTCTATTTTGTGGCCAGAATTTGTTTTGTACTCTGATGAAGATTTAATTTCCTCATGTTTACCATATCTGAGTAATTGAAATTTCTCATCGTTGAACTTCATATTGTTTTCTGCAGCCCACTGAAAGATTTGGTTGATGTCCGCCTGGAGCCTTGCAGTGTCTGCAATGGAAGACACTGTCATGCAGATTCGGGTGTCATCTGCAAAGGAAGACACGGTGCTGTGGCTGACATCCTTGTCTATGTCGGATATGAGGATGAGGAACAAGATGGGAGCTAGTACTGTGCCTTGTGGAACAGAGCTTTTCACCGTAGCTGCCTCGGACTTTACTCTGTTGACGACTACTCTCTGTGTTCTGTTAGTGAGGAAATTATAGATCCATCGACCGACTTTTCCTGTTATTCCTTTAGCGCGCATTTTGTGCGCTATTACGCCATGGTCACACTTGTCGAAGGCTTTTGCAAAGTCTGTATATATTACATCTGCATTCTTTTTGTCTTCTAGTGCATTTAGGACCTTGTCGTAGTGATCCAGTAGTTGAGACAGACAGGAGCGACCTGTTCTAAACCCATGTTGCCCTGGGTTGTGTAACTGATGGGTTTCTAGATGGGTGGTGATCTTGCTTCTTAGGACCCTTTCAAAGATTTTTATGATATGGGATGTTAGTGCTATTGGTCTGTAGTTCTTTGCTGTTGCTTTACTGCCCCCTTTGTGGAGTGGGGCTATGTCTGTTGTTTTTAGTAACTGAGGGACGACCCCCGTGTCCATGCTCCCTCTCCATAGGATGGAAAAGGCTCGTGATAGGGGCTTCTTGCAGTTCTTGATGAACACAGAGTTCCATGAGTCTGGCCCTGGGGCAGAGTGCATGGGCATGTCATTTATCGCCTGTTCGAAGTCATTTGGCGTCAGGATAACATCGGATAGGCTTGTGTTAATCAAATTTTGTGGCTCTCTCATAAAAAATTCATTTTGATCTTCGACTCTCAGTCTGGTTAGCGGCTTGCTAAAAACTGAGTCATATTGGGACTTGAGTAGCTCACTCATTTCCTTGCTGTCATCTGTGTAGGACCCATCTTGTTTAAGTAGGGGCCCAATACTGGACGTTGTTCTCGATTTTGATTTGGCATAGGAGAAGAAATACTTTGGGTTTCTTTCGATTTCATTTATGGCTTTTAGTTCTTCCCGCGATTCCTGACTCCTAAAGGATTCTTTTAGCTTAAGTTCGATGCTTAGTGCCCACAATTCGAACATTATCATGCTCATTTAGCAATCTCATTAGTTTAGTTCCATTGGTGTTTGTTATAGACCCACCAATATTCTTATGTCTGGCATTAAAATCTCCAAGAATGATGGTAGGTTCACTATTGATGCGATCTGGTAAAGCATCAGGTCGAAGCTGGTTTGCTGGGGCATAGAGATTAAAAATGTTTATGGAAAAATCGCCTGCATATACTTTGACACCATGATATTGCATGTTAACTTGACTCTGCAAGGAAAGGAGTGAATGTGGCAAGTTCTTTATGACATACATCACACAACAGTTGGTTGACCTTATGTTATAAGCTGCATATCCAGGCAAGTTTGGTGGAGGTGCTCCATCTTTCAATCTACATTCCTGCAAACAGATGACATCAATATTCTTGTTTGCACTAATATGATGTAAGTCAGGCAACCGCTTCCTGATGGAAGCAATGTTCCATGAAAAGATTTGTAATGTATCCATTGTAGTGAGTTATTACAGTCTCTTGCTCATAAGATGGTAAAACTATTATGCTTTGACTACAGTGTGCAGGCACTTAAGAGCAAATAGCATAGTTTGTACGTCTTTATCTTCAGGACCTTTATTTTTAAGCATTTTTCGGCATATTGGCAGCCAGTTCCAAGGCAAGTCTTGAAGGCAAGAGTCATGGGCTTCTTACTTACAAATTGCTGGAAGCTGAACGGGGATTGCTGCACTTTTGACATCATCACCATGCTCAAGAGCATCATCATGATTACATATATTTATTAAACTTGTCAGGATCTGTTCAAGATGCTCAATTTTTTTTCTGGAAATTTGTTATAATATGAGGAAGGTCAGGCGAATCCAATGCCTCTCTGGAGGATGGCACTTCTGGGTTATTGCTTTATTTAACACCTATCACCTTAACAGGTACCATGGTTACATTAGTGTTCTCTGTTTCATCATTCATTGCGGGTAGGTCCTGTGCATCTGACTCATCTCCAATTTCCAGGGGGGTTACCTGTGTGGTGTTCATCTGACTGTTGTAGTTGTGTGTATTGGGAGAAATGACAAACTCATCCCCATATTCAGGTGTAGCCATAGGTATCTGTAGTGGCAGACCAGTAGTTCCATATGTGCTAGCAGGGATGGCTAGCTCCTCCACAGCTGGTGTGTGTGATGGCATTCTGGTATCACCAGAATCCTTTGCAGTGAGGTGGGGTTCTTGCACACTTTGCAGAGGTTCAGTCTCAGATCTGGCTGTGGTAGACTGGATGGCCTCATCCTCAGTTACCATTAAAGGACTGTTATCAGGTTTACATCGAAGGTTGTTTGGGTTCTGACTGCTGTCCTTGTGGGAAATTGTAACCCCAACTTCTTTACAGTTAATACACTTAAATTTTTGGCTGTCAGGGCCTACTGTGCATTCTCTAGTGGAATGTTTCCCAGCACACTTACCACACCAAGAATGTAGTATTCCACAGTCTACTGCAACATGGCCATAGTGCTGGCATTTGTAACACATACGCTTAGGGGGTAGGTACACTTCGATGTTTAGGAAACGTAAACCATGCACCCAGATATTCTGGGGGAGGGGCACAGGACCCACCCAACTGGCAATAATTTGGGATTTTCCTTTAAGTCTTTTAGGCTTGATGATATGCTCACTTAGAGTCAGATGGGATGGGTCCATGCAGAGAGGGTATCCAAAGATTATGATACTGACCCATTTTTTAAAGTGGTGAGTGTCTGATGGAGGTCGGAGCAGCTTAATATCCCCATAAGGTGTACTAAGTAGATCATTGATCAGTTCTTCATTCTGTTCCACAAACACAAAGTTGTGTGTGTTTTTCCTAAATTGGATCCTTGAGTTAGGATGCTTGTTTACAGCTTCCATTAGCCATGCACACTTAGCAGGCAGCGGGGTGTTGTCAGGGAAGTTCAGCTTAACACATTCTTCCTTTTAAGAAAGACTTCTTGCAGCCTCTGTGAACCAAGGACGTTTAGTATCACATTGTGTACGAGTCAAGTGAGTCTGACTACGTCGACGCTCTAGCCCTTTCTCACTTTTTCTCTTTTGTTTACTTTTAAAGGTCTGGAAGCTATCATCATAGGTTCCTCTATGACAGTTGCCATGTTTGCCAGTGATGATATCTGGTGTAAGACTCACAACACAAGAATTCCTCGCTTATCTTTCCCTTATAGCTTATGCAAGAGCAAATATTCACTACAAAGTCAGAAGTCCAAAATAGATCACAAGACACAAGTGCTCAAGTTCAATGAACACCTCCAACCATACTCAACCCAGACCACCACCACTCAATACGACACACACCCCACCAAAAACACACTCAGAGACCTCTTATATGTGTGTTAATAATACGGTACATATAATGATATAATGGATGGTACAGGCGAGGTCTTACACCATATCACAAATTACAAAGATGAACAGAGAGAGAGAGAGAGAGAGAGAGAGAGAGAGAGAGAGAGAGAGAGAGAGAGAGAGAGAGAGACAAAGTAGGTAATATTGAGCATAAAATTAGAATTCTGACATACATCACATTAAACATGAGGTTCAAATTCAATGATAACTTCCACTTGAGTTAGTTCAGGCTACTGCCACCTAATGTACCTCACTGAAATAATAATATAGCAGACATCACATTGAATGCTGAAGACAACCTCTTACCCCAACCATAGATTGTAAACAGTATTACTAAAAAAAAAAAAATAGGTAATGTTACAATGACAATGAGATAAATCACTCTGGTTGACTTCCTTGGTCCATCCTGGGTAACTCACACATTACTATGTTATACATGTATGCAAGCATAAGTGTGCAGCTGTAGATAGATGAACCAGTACCTAAACAATCTCACTTACACACGCGTTACTATGTATGACAAGTGTTACCAAGTACACCAAGTGTACACTTTATCACTTAGAATACACTTTTGTTGATGTAAATATAGGTGAGAGTGGTACACCGCTGGTCGTAATAAACACACTCAACTTCTCAAGGTCACACACTAGGCCCAGCTTCTGGAGTTACCAGCGTTTTAATGTGTTTATTATGTGTCAGTGCGTGTCTGCAGTCATTAAATTGGTGTATCAGAAGTTAAACACTACAATCCAGTTGATCAAATAGTATAAAACAATTTACACAATGTATAACTAGAAGTATAATGATTGCAAATTGTTACTATTACAATTTTAACTAGGCGCTAAACCCACTAGATGAGATGGCAAGGAACATAAATGTTAACAGGCTGACTCTTGCTTAACACAGTTTAAAGGTAACCAAATTACTCAAGAGAGAAAGTATTCATGAAACTTGCAGACACTGCAAGGCTCCAGGCGGACATCAACCAAATCTTTCAGTGGGCTGCAGAAAACAATATGAAGTTCAACGATGAGAAATTTCAATTACTCAGATATGGTAAACATGAGGAAATTAAATCTTCATCAGAGTACAAAACAAATTCTGGCCACAAAATAGAGCGAAACACCAACGTGAAAGACCTGGGAGTGATCATGTCGGAGGATCTCACCTTCAAGGACCATAACATTGTATCAATCGCATCTGCTAGAAAAATGACAGGATGGATAATGAGAACCTTCAAAACTAGGGAGGCCAAGCCCATGATGACACTCTTCAGGTCACTTGTTCTATCTAGGCTGGAATATTGCTGCACACTAACAGCACCTTTCAAGGCAGGTGAAATTGCCGACCTAGAAAATGTACAGAGAACTTTCATGGCGCGCATAACGGAGATAAAACACCTCAATTACTGAGAGGGCTTGAGGTTCCTAAACCTGTATTCCCCGGAATGCAGGAGGGAGAGATACATGATTATATACACCTGGAAAATCCTAGAGGGACTAGTACCGAACTTGCACACGAAAATCACTCACTACGAAAACAAAAGACTTGGCAGACGATGCACCATCCCCCCAATGAAAAGCAGGGGTGTCACTAGCACGTTAAGAGACCATACAATAAGTGTCAGGGGATCGAGACTGTTCAACTGCCTCCCAGCACACATAAGGGGGATTACCAACAGACCCCTGGCAGTCTTCAAGCTGGCACTGGACAAGCACCTAAAGTCGGTTCCTGATCAGCCGGGCTGTGGCTCGTACGTTGGTTTGCGTGCAGCCAGCAGCAACAGCCTGGTTGATCAGGCTCTGATCCACCAGGAGGCCTGGTCACAGACCGGGCCGCGGGGGCGTTGACCCCCGGAACTCTCTCCAGGTAAACTCCAGGTTATGCAGCAGTAAGCTTGTTCACAGTAAAAATACAAAGCATAAGTTACACACTCACACCACAGATGAACACTGCAATTTGAAATATTACTGGGAATTTAGCAGTAAAGTTTCAGTCTGAACGAGAAAATGTATTAGAAAACACAGCAATGACACTAGGACAAGCAATTTAATTATGTAACCATATTTAATAGTTCAGTTACACTGAGCAGAGCATGTATTACACTGATTTATCAAATGTAAGGAGTCACTACACTGAAGTACACTCTGAGCCTTTTAAAGTCTTAATACAGGCTTACAAATGACAATTAACTGTTGGGGAAAGCAGCACTTAACACTTCTAGCACACGTATGACAGATGAATGTTCACTGTGTACAAGCCAATCACCACAAACTTACTACGTTTATAAGCGAACCTCTGGCATGTCTCACTTAAAATGTCAGTACTGCAATGCTCGTTAAATTGTTCTTAACTAAGCCACTACAGGAAACACTGGTATGCCAGCAGCACTGTAGGACGTATACATAGACATGCTGGGCCTTAGGACAGCTATAACTGCAGGCTGCCTTAGCTTGTTCTGGCTAGCTTTTAGTGCTGCTTTCAAGCTTGCTTGAATGTGCTTGCTAAGTCCGTGTCAACTGCCTGGATATTTGCTTGTAGCAGGCAGGTAGGCACACAGGAGACACATTCGTAAGATGAGTGGAGTGCGGCACAGAGGACTGACATGGGCACTCAAGTACTTATGTGGTCTGGCAAAAACCGCCTCTAGACCATAAGTAAATAGAGGTGAATGGCTGAGTTCCAAATCGAGGAAGGAGAAGGGACAAGGAAGGGATATTCACCTCGCTAGACACAGGCAATATGGGTGTAGTGGCCTGCGGGTCGCAGTGCGATTTTCAAGGTCATTCACTGGGCCCACAGTCGTCTCGAGAGTTACCAACCCTGTACTACTTGTTAATTACTCCAAACCCGCAGCACTTAACACATCTAGCACACGTGTCTTGGAATGACAGACAAATTTTCACTACATAAGAACTAGTTCTCACAACACCGAAGGTACGGCCGGAACACTGTAGAACGTTCACAAAGGCATTCTGGGATTCAGAACAGATGTAGCTGCAGTAGGGCTTGGGCTTCACTGGCTGGCTTGGAGCGCTGTTTCACCTGGATCAGCTAAACTCGCCCTTATCCCGTATGTAGATAATGGCGATGAGTTAAGGGATACCGGTGAATAGGAAAGTCGAGAAAGGGACATTCACCTCACTAGACACACGCAGTATGGGTGTAAGTGGCATGCGGGTCTTACAGTGCCATTTTCAAGGTCACCCAGCAGGCCAGATATTCTTCACTCATTTTAAGCCTACGTAGGTACTGATGGTAGCACAATGTCATAAGTCAGCGTAATCCACTCATGCAAATAGTTACAACAAATCTGCAGCACTTGCGGAACTCACATATTCGAGTACCAGCGGAGCAGCAAAATACACCTCTACACTGCACGTCGTTGATAGAGGCGAACGGCTGAGTTTAAAGGCGGAGAGTTGGGGATACAGGAGAACAGCAGGGGTAACTGAGCACGCACATTCACCTTTCTTCACATATTCAATGTGGGCGAAAGTCTCAGGCAGGTGATGCAGTGCCTCGCTCAAGGTCACTGACTGAGGCAGACTTCTCAAGAGTTACCAAACACTGCAATACTCGTACAGATAGTTACACCAAACTTGCAGAGCTTCTAGCACACGTGTCTTGGAGTGAAAGACGAATTTTCAGTGTGTGGACACCTGGGTTACCAACTCATGTAGGACTGCACACTCGTCGTTATTCCTCAGGTTGGTAAAGCGATGAGTTGTGAGCATTTTGAGAGGCACGAGTAGCAGTGGACTAGCAAAATTCGCCTCTACACTGTATGTTGATAGAGGCGAAAGGCTGAGGTCAAATGAAAGGCAGAGGGGAAGCAGAGGCCTGTGAGGGCCTTTGCTAAAAGGAAAACTATTTCCAGTGTTTCACTAGGTATATCCTTAGTCACAGCTCGCACATAAGAGTTCTCACAACAGTAGGAGTTTTAATGATGACTTATCAGTCGGGAGAAATGGGTAGGCCTGCGAATTAGTAGGTCCAGATCCCCCCCAGCACACGTCTACTCACCTCAACCACTCAGCCGAGACGCCCATTTGACTATAAGCAGAGAAATACGTATCTTAATCTTAAAATAATGATTTCTAACTAGTCACAAGTTTGCCTGTGATACTCCAATATAGAAACGATGTATTGTGCCAAAACAAAAGCATTCACATTGCTAAACTCACAAACTACTATTTAGTCACTTAGTATTTAGTCAACTTACTCCGAAATTTGTAATAATTTAAGGTTAAGAATTAATCTAAGTTTGCCCAAAAGGCCCCTTGCTAGGTGTTCTAGTGGCCCCCTCTGTAATTAGTATTTTATTACATGTAACTCACACAATAACCAAAATCTGTAAACCCTGCATTGTAATCCTTATAGAGAATAAACTTTGATTTGATTTGTTTTTATTTGATTTGATTCGGTACCAACACCACAACAGCCGTATGTTGCTGCTCTCCCATTACCCCAGCCGCCTTAAGTATGTTACCTGGAGTTTACCTGGAGAGAGTTTCGGGGGTCAACGCCCCCGCGGCCCGGTCTGTGACCAGGCCTCCTGGTGGATCAGCGCCTGTTCAACCAGGCTGTTGCTGCTGGCTGCACGCAAACCAACGTACGAGCCACAGCCCGGCTGATCAGGAACTGACTTTAGGTGCTTGTCCAGTGCCAGCTTGAAGACTGCCAGGGGTCTGTTTGTAATCCCCCTTATGTGTGCTGGGAGGCAGTTGAACAGTCTCGGGCCCCTGACACTTATTGTATGGTCTCTTAACGTGCTAGTGACACCCCTGCTTTTCATTGGGGGGATGGTGCATCGTCTGCCAAGTCTTTTGCTTTCGTAGTGAGTGATTTTCGTGTGCAAGTTCGGTACTAGTCCCTCTAGGATTTTCCAGGTGTATATAATCATGTATCTCTCCCTCCTGCGTTCCAGGGAATACAGGTTTAGAAACCTCAAGCGCTCCCAGTAATTGAGGTGTTTTATCTCCGTTATGCGCGCCGTGAAAGTTCTCTGTACATTTTCTAGGTCGGCAATTTCACCTGCCTTGAAAGGTGCTGTTAGAGTGCAGCAATATTCCAGCCTAGATAGAACAAGTGACCTGAAGAGTGTCATCATGGGCTTGGCCTCCCTAGTTTTGAAGGTTCTCATTATCCATCCTGTCATTTTTCTAGCAGATGCGATTGATACAATGTTATGGTCCTTGAAGGTGAGATCCTCCGACATAATCACTCCCAGGTCTTTGACGTTGGTGTTTCGCTCTATTTTGTGGCCAGAATTTGTTTTGTACTCTGATGAAGATTTAATTTCCTCATGTTTACCATATCTGAGTAATTGAAATTTCTCATCGTTGAACTTCATATTGTTTTCTGCAGCCCACTGAAAGATTTGGTTGATGTCCGCCTGGAGCCTTGCAGTGTCTGCAATGGAAGACACTGTCATGCAGATTCGGGTGTCATCTGCAAAGGAAGACACGGTGCTGTGGCTGACATCCTTGTCTATGTCGGATATGAGGATGAGGAACAAGATGGGAGCTAGTACTGTGCCTTGTGGAACAGAGCTTTTCACCGTAGCTGCCTCGGACTTTACTCTGTTGACGACTACTCTTACTACAAAGCCCTTAAGAACTCCCCAATTCTTAACGTAAAAAATCATTTGGAAGCCCATCTGTACCCGGCGCCTTTCCCAAGCTCACCCCTGACAACACCTGCCAATTCTTACACTCAGCAATCGGCCCACCTAATGCCTCCCGATCTTGACCATCAAGCTAACACTGCACATACTTTCCCATTTGCCGTAATACCACCTCACAGATGCCCATACTTTGCGTGGGCATATATGAAGAAGTGCTATAGGGTGATCGGCCGATGGCCATTCACCCTACAGCACTTCTTCCAATCCTCCAAAAATTCACGCATCATCGAAATGTTCATTTTGCAATACCCTAATACTCTCCTTTAAACCCTCAATTTCCATCACTGGATAGCTTGCTCCTCCTCGTGCATAACAGTCACGCAGCTGCCCTTCAAGATATCTTTGAAACCCATACTTTAACCGATTATATTCCCTCCCAAGACAAACATAATATTCTCTGATGCGAGTTTTAGCCACCGAATCCCACCAACTTACCAGAGCATCATCCCCAGGTGCCTCATC
The DNA here is from genome assembly GCF_038502225.1 of Cherax quadricarinatus. NCBI lineage: Eukaryota > Metazoa > Arthropoda > Malacostraca > Decapoda > Parastacidae > Cherax > Cherax quadricarinatus. The sequence goes on along the minus strand of NW_027195213.1, from coordinate 106,425 downwards.
CACCAACCATTCCCACAATTGCACAAAAGACTGACGACAGCTTCACATTTAACATCCAATAACCTTGACCTGTTCAAGGCAATCCCTCCCATTCTAGGTCCACCAGTACTCCCCTATGATCCGAAAAAACCACGTCCACCACACGCACTCTGCTCACTATTACTGATCGGGGCAAGTAAAAGCGATCGAGCCTAAGTGCATATCCACGTCTAACAAAAGTATGTTCTACAACCCCACCCCCAACGTCTATTAACCTCCCTCCATTTAATAATTCCCCCCAAATCCCCGAACAATACCCTGCCCCTCTAGGTTCCACGTCCTTACGCCTTATCACACAATTTCAATCGCCACCAATTACAGCTACACCCGGCAAGGCACGCAAATAATATACTAGGACATCCTTCACAAATTTATTCTTAATATGCCCATCTCCCTCTGCCGGACCATACACACACACCAAACTCATATGTACCTTACCCCACCACCCATCCACACGAATCACTTTCCCCTCCCCACCCTCACAGTGCCTAACTATGAACGGGCTAGTTTCCCTTACCAGGATGGCAACTCCTCCTTTAAACCTTGTTGCATGCTTCACATACACATTATACCCATTCACCTTCAACTCATAGCCTGGTCTGTAGCTGTGTTCCTGCACGAACACCACATCAACACTATTATGCACCAAATATTCACTAAACCATACACACTTTCTCTCTGATCGCAATCCATTAATGTTCAATGTCATGCGCTTGAAGCCTACAGAGTGGTTTTTCTTCTTGACACCTCTATCCCTCTTTCCCCCTATAGGAACGCTCTTAACCAACCCCTGCCCCTTAGGGTCGCTGGGTCCTCTCTGCGTGACTTTCGCCCAGGACTTTTTCCCAGTGCACTGGGCAGGCGTGAGCACTTCCTCCGAGTCAGATAGTGCTGCAGCGCACTTCCGTGATGCTCTCTCTGCTTGCATCGTGTCGTCTGTTAGAGTGTCCCGGTGAGCCTCCACCTCCACCGCTTGCACTATCAAGACATTCATATCACACTGCACCGACCGCTTATCTTGTTCCACGCCCTGAACCACAGCAGGCCCAAGAACTAGGCCTGGACTCCCCACCTGCCCAATACTCTTGTCGTCCAATGACACATCCAACGCCTTTGCTAATGAGTCTTCCATGTCGCTCTCACTCACATACGGGGTGTTCTCTACCAACACCTGAGCTACATTCTGTGAAGGGGTGTCGTCCCCCTTGTCACACCTGCTGACTCCATTTCCTCCGCTCTCTCGACCTCCTCACTCCAGGACCCACCTTGCATAGACAGAGTGGCATAAGGCAAATCTTGCTCCTCACCCTTCTCTTCTACTTCATGTCGTTGCCATAGTTCCATGTTGCCATTTCTCCTTCCACTCAGCGCCGCTAGGTGATCATACGACCCACACAATCGACAGGTCCGGCGTTGCCCAGCGTATGTGACAAACACCTGGGTCCGAAATTCTGGCAGCACTACGTACGACGGAATAGGGTAACGTAATGTCATCTTCACAGAATATGTTCCTTTGGGTATCCCTGCGTACGGCCCAGTAGCCCACCTCCCAGCATTGGCCATATGTACTGTACCATATTTACCCATCGCAAGACGGATGTCAGAATCATCAGCCTCGAAAGGCATATTTCTGATCTTAACACATGTGTAATGGCGAGATACGTCGTGAAGCCGCACTGTCACAGCATAGTTAACCGTCAGAGTGACCTCCTGGCACTTGTCCACGACAGCGTCATTCACACTTGCCAAGTTAAACTTGACAAAGATCCTCGTCGTGCCATTCAGCGCTACTCCACATATCTCCTCGTTAGCAATACCATATGTATCGCGTACAATTGCAGGTAGTAGCAGCTCCACAGAAGTTCCTGTCACAGCCCCACGGATCAGCTCAACACAGAATATATTGATGCGTCGCCGGCTGGCCAGCGCCATGTTGTGAAAATATAACTGCCACCAATCAACGCTAGCGGCAGCAGCAGCGCACGTCCTCACCACTCAAAGGTTGAGAAACGAAATGTTAAAATACTAATTACAGAGGGGGCCACTAGGACACCTAGCATGGCTAAGCATTTCTGCCGGACTTAGATTAATTCTTAACTCTAAATTATTACAAATTATGGAGTAAGTTGGTATTATGGCTGACTAAATTATAGTTTGTGATTTAGCAATGTGAATGCTTTTGTTTTGGCACAATACATAGTTTCTATATTGGAGTATCAAAGGCAAACTTATGACTAGTTAGGATTCATTATTTTAAGATTAAGATTCGTATTTCTGTGTTTATAGTCAAATGGATGAGTGAGTGAGCGTGAGAGTGAACCACCAGGGGGTTTTCATGTAGTTAGTTGACTGGGTATATCAGGGAGATAAGATGTTCTCAAACAGTAGTTTTGAAGGTGATGAATGTGTCTGTAGTTCTAGAGTTTCGAGGTTCGGTGTTCCAGATTTTAGGGCCTTTGACATACACTGAACTTTTATAAAGATTTAGTCTGACACGGAGAATGTCATAGAGATGTTTGTGTCTGGTGTTATGCCTGTGGGTCTTGTCACAACTATCAAGAAAGCGTTTTAAGTCAAGGTTAATATTGGAATTTAAGGTCCTGTAGATGTAGATTGCACAGAAGCAGGTGTGGATGTTCTGAATAGGGAGAAAGTTTAGATCTATGACGAGTGTGGGGGTGTGTTGCAAGGCCTTCGATACTGTCAACCACAATATATTATGTAAGAAACTTCAAGCTATGAGTATAGGTTCTGTAGACTGGTTTAAGTCCTATCTTAGCAACAGGAGACAAATTGTCAAAACCAACAAAACGGAATAAGAAACTCTGCCGATAGCATGTGGAGTTCCCCAAGGTAGTATTCTGGGACCTTTATTTTTCCTATGCTATGTTAACGACATGCCTATCAGTGTCAAGTGCAAACTCCTACTATATGCAGATGACAGCGCTCTTTTAGTGTCAGGTAAAACCCACAAGATATAGCTAATGTATTAACAGTGGAACTGGAGTCCTGCAGCAAATGGTTAGTAGACAGCAAACTATCATAACTCCTCGGGAAAACTGAAGCCATTCTCTTTGGCACGAAACATAAACTGAGAAAGGTAAATAATTTTAAAGTCCAGTGTAATGGGAAGCCCATCGCTTCAGTTTCCTCTGGGAATCCCCTTTGACCCATGTATGTCAGAATTGATAGGGAACAGCGTAGTAAGGAAACCAATGCCAGACTGAAATTCTTCTATAGACAAGCACAGTGTCTACCTACAATATGGACAATGTTATGTCATATGGACTACGCTTGCTCTTCATGGTACTCTGCCTTGACAAAAAAATGAAAGATAGACTGCAAATCACCCAAAACAAATTGTTAAGATTCATCCTGGACCTGAGTTCAAGAGAACATGTAGGCCAGGCTGAACTACAACAATTGGATATGCTGAATGTTGAAGACAGAGTAAAACAAATGAAGCTAAATCATGTTTATAGAATTGCTCACAGTGTCCAGAATATCTTGCTGCCAATTTTGTCATGGTTGGGAACCGAAGCAATCATAGTACTAGGGGGAGAAAACACAACTTTTTAGTACCCACAGTCAGTGGCCAGGCTTCAAACACCTTTGTTTGGATGGATCATCAGTCACAAGACTCACAGAGGGAAAATTCCTAGGTATCCACCTTGACAGTAGCCTTAAGTTCAGGACACATATACAACAAATCACCAAGAAAATCTCCAAGGCTGTAGGCATACTATCAAAGATAAGGTACTACGTTCCACAATCAGCTCTCCTGGCACTGTACCATTCACTCATATACCCTTATCTGACATATGGAATTTGTGCATGGGGATCAACATCCAATCACCTAAAACCCCTAATAACCCAGCAAAAGGCAGCAGTAAGAATGATAACAAATTCCCACTCCCGCCATCATACTCCACCAATTTTCAAAAGTCTGAATCTGCTCACCATTAAGAACATCCATACTTATTCATGTGCCTACTACATACACAGAACAATATATGCAAACATAAACCCTCCACTCAAACTTCTCACCAACCTAAACAAGACACATGAACACAACACAAAACACAGATCTCTTTTTGATATACCTCGTGTCCATATCACACTGTGTAAAAACTCTATGCACATAAAGGGCTCCAAAATATGGAATTCATTACCAGAAGATATTAAAGTAACCCAGTCTGAAAATCAATTTAAGACTCTTCTCAAAAACCACTTAATCACCCTAGACTAAATGCTAAATACTCAGTACACATTTACTCACCTATGTACTCCCACATCATAACTGAAACAATCACATTGAACCTTTCATCCCTTGTTGACAGGAATATAATTGAATCATTGTTTTCGCAAAAAGCATTTTGGAATATAAATATATCTTTGTATTATACAAGTTTTGATTAATTTATAATTAATATTCTACTGTACAACTATGAAATAATTACTAACCTACTGTACAACTATGATATACTCCTTAGTGTTAAGTAGACTGTAAGCCAATAATGTTAAGTTGACCCATAATGCCTAGGCATAATAGAGGCTCTCTTTGCATTGCAACCCACTATTGTAAATACAAAATCTCAATGTACTGTTTACCTGGAGTTTACCTGGAGAGAGTTTCGGGGGTCAACGCCCCCGCGGCCCGGTCTGTGAGCAGGCCTCCTGGTGGATCAGCGCCTGATCAACCAGGCTGTTGCTGCTGGCTGCACGCAAACCAACGTACGAGCCACAGCCCGGCTGATCAGGAACTGACTTTAGGTGCTTGTCCAGTGCCAGCTTGAAGACTGCCAGGGGTCTGTTGGTAATCCCCCTTATGTGTGCTGGGAGGCAGTTGAACAGTCTCGGGCCCCTGACAATTATTGTATGGTCTCTTAACGTGCTAGTGACACCCCTGCTTTTCATTGGGGGGATGGTGCATCGTCTGCCAAGTCTTTTGCTTTCGTAGTGAGTGATTTTCGTGTGCAAGTTCGGTACTAGTCCCTCTAGGATTTTCCAGGTGTATATAATCATGTATCTCTCCCTCCTGCGTTCCAGGGAATACAGGTTTAGAAACCTCAAGCGCTCCCAGTAATTGAGGTGTTTTATCTCCGTTATGCGCGCCGTGAAAGTTCTCTGTACATTTTCTAGGTCGGCAATTTCACCTGCCTTGAAAGGTGCTGTTAGAGTGCAGCAATATTCCAGCCTAGATAGAACAAGTGACCTGAAGAGTGTCATCATGGGCTTGGCCTCCCTAGTTTTGAAGGTTCTCATTATCCATCCTGTCATTTTTCTAGCAGATGCGATTGATACAATGTTATGGTCCTTGAAGGTGAGATCCTCCGACAATAAAGGAATGGAGCAGACTGCCCGCACATATCAAAGCCAATCATATCATGACCCAGTTCAATAAGAGTGCCAAAAGGCACCTGATGAATGTAGCTACAGAAAGGGAGGGGAATGATTTTATATTTTTGTAGCTAACACATTGCTAGTAATGACCATCATATTGTAGATAGTCTTAATGACCCTCGAGTAGATAATCTTAATGACCCTCGCGTAGTAGATAGTCTTAATGGTATGATAATAAAATGCTATCTACATAGAATAATAATGAGATATTATCACCCTTAAATTACAATGAGGTAAAAGAACCCCAATAGAAATAAGTCACTCTGACTGACATTTTTGGGTTATCCCAGGTACTTTACACATATGCTGCTATGTATGATAATCTATGTAACTGTATTTGTGTATACCTGAATAAACTTACTCATTTACTTACTTAATCCTTCCACTTTGGCGGAGGTTCCTTTTCCGAGCGCCGGAAGTCAGGGTTCAATACGACGTACAGTGTCAGTGGCCCTATAAACAACAACAACAACAACAACAACTTGTGTTGTTGGTGGGTGGCTGTGATAAAGTCAACAATAAACAGTGTTTGTGGTGTCTAACACAGGTGAGTAACACCTGTGGTGTCTAACACACGTGAGTAACACCTGCCTTTATTACAATATAACATTCATGTGCTAGATGATACATAGAGAGAGTTTGACCCATGAAATATAGTGTATTAAGGCGCCAGACATGATCATATCTGTGTCTTGTTGACTGTGTTAGTTGCTCAGGTGTTGACTGTGTTAGTTGCTCAGGTGTTGACTGTGTTAGTTGCTCAGGTGTTGACTGTGTTAGTTGCTCAGGTGTTGACTGTGTTAGTTGCTCAGGTGTTGACTGTGTTAGTTGCTCAGGTGTTGACTGTGTTAGTTGCTCAGGTGTTGACTGTGTTAGTTGCTCAGGTGTTGACTGTGTTAGTTGCTCAGGTGTTGACTGTGTTAGTTGCTCAGGTGTTGACTGTGTTAGTTGCTCAGGTGTTGACTGTGTTAGTTGCTCAGGTGTTGACTTAGCTGCTCAGGTGTTGACTGTGTTAGTTGCTCAGGTGTTGACTGTGTTAGTTGCTCAGGTGTTGACTTAGCTGCTCAGGTGTTGACTGTGTTAGTTGCTCAGGTGTTGACTGTGTTAGTTGCTCAGGTGTTGACTGTGTTAGTTGCTCAGGTGTTGACTGTGTTAGTTGCTCAGGTGTTGACTGTGTTAGCTGCTCAGGTGTTGACTGTGTTAGTTGCTCAGGTGTTGACTGTGTTAGTTGCTCAGGTGTTGACTGTGTTAGTTGCTCAGGTGTTGACTGTGTTAGTTGCTCAGGTGTTGACTGTGTTAGCTGCTCAGGTGTTGACTGTGTTAGCTGCTCAGGTGTTGACTGTGTTAGTTGCTCAGGTGTTGACTGTGTTAGTTGCTCAGGTGTTGACTGTGTTAGCTGCTCAGGTGTTGACTGTGTTAGTTGCTCAGGTGTTGACTGTGTTAGTTGCTCAGGTGTTAACATAAGAACATAAGAAAGGAGGAACACTGCAGCAGGCCTGTTGGCCCATACTAGGCAGGTCCTTTACAATTCATCCCACTAACAAACATTTGACCAACCCAATTTTCAATGCCACCCAAGAAATAAGCTCTGATGTGCAAGTCCCACTCAAATCCAACCCTTCCCACTCATGTATTTATCCAACCTAAATTTGAAACTACCCAAAGTCCCAGCCTCAATAACCCAACTAGGTAGACTGTTCCACTCATCTACTACCCTATTTCCAAACCAATACTTTCCTATGTCCTTTCTAAATCTAAACTTATCTAATTTAAATCCATTACTGCGGGTTCTCTCTTGGAGAGATATTCTCAAGACCTTGTTAATATCCCCTTTATTAATACCTATCTTCCACTTATACACTTCGATCAGGTCTCCCCTCATTCTTCGTCTAACAAGTGAATGTAACTTAAGAGTCTTCAATCTTTCTTCATAAGGAAGATTTCTAATGCTATGTATTAATTTAGTCATCCTACGCTGAATGTTTTCTAACGAATTTATGTCCACTCTGTAATATGGAGACCAGAACTGAACTGCATAATCTAGGTGAGGCCTTACTAATGATGTATAAAGCTGCAGTATGACCTCTGGACTTCTGTTGCTTACACTTCTTGATATAAATCCCAGTAATCTATTTGCCTTATTACGTACGCTTAGGCATTGCTGTCTTGGTTTAAGGTTGCTGCTTACCATAACCCCCAAGTCCTTTTCGCAATCTGTATGGTTAAGTTCTACATTATTTAACTTATAAGTGCTAGGGTTATGGACACTCCCGAGCTTCAGAACCTTGCATTTATCTACATTGAACTGCTTCTGCCACTTTTCTGACCAAGAGTAGAGTTTGTCTAAATCCTCCTGAAGTTCCCTAACATCTACGTTTGAATCAATTATCCTACCTATCTTTGTGTCATCGGCGAATTTGCTCATATCACTAGTAATTCCTTCATCAAGATCATTGATATATATTATAAACAACAACGGGCCCAAGACTGATCCCTGTGGAACGCCACTTGTTACTGATCCCCACTCGGATTTAACCCCATTTATGGACACTCTTTGCTTCCTGTCTGTGAGCCATGATTCGATCCACGAGAGCACCCTACCCCCAATGCCATGAGCTGCTACTTTCTTCAACAGTCTTTGGTGTGGAACTCTATCAAATGCCTTACTAAAATCTAAGTAAATAATATCAAATTCTTTATCGTGGTCAACAGCCTCAAAAGCTTTACTGAAGAAAGTTAATAAATTAGTTAGACAAGACCGGCCTCTTGTGAATCCATGCTGAGTATCATTAATCGAGCTATGCTTATCGAGATGGCTTCTTATAATCTCAGCTATAATTGACTCTAGTAATTTGCCTACAATTGAGGTCAGGCTTATTGGGCGGTAATTTGACGGTAACGACTTGTCCCCTGTTTTAAAAATAGGAATTACATTAGCCATCTTCCACATATCAGACACTGCACCTGTTTGAAGAGATAAATTAAAAATATTAGTTAATGGTTCACAGACTTCCATTTTGCATTCCTTTAGAACCCTTGAAAAAACCTCATCAGGACCCGGTGACTTATTTTGCTTCAGTCTGTCTATCTGCTTCACAACCATTTCACTAGTGACTGTGATGTTACATAATTTATCTTCTTCTGATCCACTATAAAAATTAATTACCGGAATATTATTAGTGTCTTCCTGTGTAAAAACCGAGAGAAAATAATTATTTAAAATCGAGCACATTTCATTCTCTTTGTCAGTAAGATGCCCATAGTTATTTTTAAGGGGACCTATCTTATCTCTGACTTTTGTTCTATAGACCTGGAAAAAACTTTTTGGGTTAGTTTTAGAATCCCTAGCAACTTTAATTTCATAGTCCCTTTTAGCTTTTCTTATCCCCTTTTTAATGTCCCTCTTAATGTCAATATACTGATTCATAAGATGACCCTCGCCTCTTTTGATACGCCTATAAATTCCTTTCTTATGCCCTAGTAGATATTTCAGCCTATTATTCATCCATTTTGGGTCATTTCTATTTGATCTAATTTCCTTATAAGGGATAAACGTTCTTTGAGCAGCATGTATTGTGTTCAGAAAACTGTCATATTGATAGCTCTCTTCGTTACCCCAGTCAACAGATGATAAGTGTTCTCTAAGCCCATCGTAATCTGCTAGGCGAAAATCTGGGACTGTTACTGAGTTATCCCTACTATCATACTTCCATTCAATTCTACATGTAATTGATTTGTGGTCGCTGGCACCCAGTTCCTCTGAAACTTCTAAATTATTAACAAGGGATTCATTGTTTGCCAGAACTAAGTCAAGCAGGTTATTACCCCTTGTAGGTTCTGTCACAAACTGCTTCAAAAAACAATCCTTAACTACTTCTAAGAAATCGTATGATTCTAAATTCCCAGTTAAGAAATTCCAATCAATATGACTAAAGTTAAAGTCTCCTAGAATTACTACATTATCGTGCCTTGTGGCCCTAACAATTTCCTCCCATAGTAGTCTCCCCTGGTCTCTCTCTAAATTTGGGGGACGGTATATCACACCTAAAATTAATTTTTCATGCCCCTCTGAAAATTCTATCCAAACAGACTCTGTATGTGTTACTTCAGACTTAATACCTGTTTTTATGCAACAGTTCAAGCGATCTCGGACATACAATGCCACCCCACCCCCCTTCCCGATACTTCTATCTACTTGGAACAATTTAAAACCCTGAATGTGACATTCTGCAGGCATGTCCCGACTTTTTGAATTAAACCACGTCTCAGTAATGGCAAATACATCTATGTTACCTGCACTAGCAACTAGTCTCAACTCGTCCATCTTATTCCTAGCACTGCGACTATTTGTGTAATAAATATTTAATGACCCTCCTATCTCTTTACCCTTCCTGCTCCTTTCTGTTATTCCACTAAACCTATTACTGTCATTGTCAATTAGTGCCACTGGCTTTCCAATATCCTCCTCATTTTGCCTATTACTAGTTCTCCTAGTACTCATGTTACTACCCTGCGACTTCACAGTTTTCCCGCCAAAACCCATACCACTAACTATTCCTAGTTTAAAGACCTAACAGCTCCCTCCACTGCGTTGGCCAGTGCTCTCACCCCACACCTAGACAAGTGAACCCCATCCCTGGCATACATGTCATTTCTGCCATAGAAGAGGTCCCAGTTGTCAATGAATGTTACCGCATTTTCCTTACAGTATTTGTCCAGCCAGCAATTGACACCAATTGCTCTGGACAACCATTCATTTCCAACTCCTCTCCTTGGCAAAATGCCACATATGACAGGTTTGCCACCCTTCTTCCTAATTATCTCTATTGCTGACCTATACCTGCTAATCAGGTCCTCACTCCTACGTCTGCCAACAGGTGTTGCTCAGGTGTTGACTGTGTTAGTTGATCAGGTGTTGACTGTTAGTTGCTCAGGTGTTGACTGTGTTAGTTGCTCAGGTGTTGACTGTTAGTTGCTCAGGTGTTGACTGTGTTAGTTGCTCAGGTGTTGACTGTGTTAGTTGCTCAGGTGTTGACTGTGTTAGTTGCTCAGGTGTTGACTGTGTTAGTTGCTCAGGCGTTGACTGTTAGTTGCTCAGGTGTTGACTGTGTTAGTTGCTCAGGTGTTGACTGTGTTAGTTGCTCAGGTGTTGACTGTTAGTTGCTCAGGTGTTGACTGTGTTAGTTGCTCAGGTGTTGACTGTGTTAGTTGCTCAGGTGTTGACTGTATTAGCTGCTCAGGTGTTGACTGTGTTAGTTGCTCAGGTGTTGACTGTGTTAGTTGCTCAGGTGTTGACTGTGTTAGTTGCTCAGGTGTTGACTGTGTTAGTTGCTCAGGTGTTGACTGTTAGTTGCTCAGGTGTTGACTGTGTTAGTTGCTCAGGTGTTGACTGTTAGTTGCTCAGGTGTTGACTGTGTTAGCTGCTCAGGTGTTGACTGTGTTAGCTGCTCTGGTGTTGACTGTGTTAGCTGCTCAGGTGTTGACTGTGTTAGCTGCTCATGTGTTGACTGTGTTAGCTGCTCAGGTGTTGACTGTGTTAGCTGCTCATGTGTTGACTGTGTTAGTTGCTCAGGTGTTGACTGTGTTAGCTGCTCAGGTGTTGACTGTGTTAGCTGCTCAGGTGTTGACTGTTAGCTGCTCATGTGTTGACTGTGTTAGCTGCTCAGGTGTTGACTGTGTTAGCTACTCAGGTGTTGACTGTGTTAGCTGCTCAGGTGTTGACTGTGCTAGGTGCTCAGGTATTGACTGTCTTAGCTGCTCAGGTGTTGACTGTCTTAGCTGCTCAGGTTTTGACTGTGTTAGCTGCTCAGGTGTTGACTGTGTTAGGTGCTCAGGTGTTGACTATCTTAGCTGCTAAGTGTTGACTGTGTTAGTTGCTCAGGTGTTGACTGTCTTAGCTGCTCAGGTGTTGACTGTGTTAGTTGCTCAGGTGTTGACTGTGTTAGCTGCTCAGGTGTTGACTGTGTTAGCTGCTCAGGTGTTGACTGTGTTAGCTGCTCAGGCGTTGACTGTGTTAGCTGCTCAGGTGTTGACTGTGTTAGCTGCTCAGGTGTTGACTGTTAGCTGCTCAGGTGTTGACTGTGTTAGCTGCTCAGGTGTTGACTGTGTTAGCTGCTCAGGTGTTGACTGTGTTAGTTGCTCAGGTGTTGACTGTGTTAGTTCCTCAGGTGTTGACTGTGTTAGCTGCTCAGGTGTTGACTGTGTTAGTTGCTCAGGTGTTGACTGTGTTAGCTGCTCAGGTGTTGACTGTGTTAGCTGCTCAGGTGTTGACTGTGTTAGCTGCTCATGTGTTGACTGTGTTAGCTGCTCAGGTGTTGACTGTGTTAGCTGCTCAGGTGTTGACTGTGTTAGTTGCTCAGGTGTTGACTGTGTTAGTTGCTCAGGTGTTGACTGTGTTAGCTGCTCAGGTGTTGACTGTGTTAGTTGCTCAGGTGTTGACTGTGTTAGCTGCTCAGGTGTTGACTGTGTTAGCTGCTCAGGTGTTGACTGTGTTAGCTGCTCAGGTGTTGACTGTGTTAGCTGCTCAGGCATTGACTGTGTTAGCTGCTCAGGTGTTGACTGTGTTAGCTGCTCAGGTGTTGACTGTTAGCTGCTCAGGTGTTGACTGTGTTAGCTGCTCAGGTGTTGACTGTGTTAGCTGCTCAGGTGTTGACTGTGTCACGTGAATATCAAATGGTATACAATACCGACAGATTGGTAGATAAGACACATAGGCAACATTTAGGCAATTTTATTCCAAAACTTTTCGCCTACACAGTAGGCTTCTTCAGTCGAGTGCAGAAAGTAGGCAGGAGCAGTAGAGATTTGAAGATGATGTAATCAGTCCATCACCCTTGAAGTCGTAGATTTGAGGTTGTCAGTCCCTCAGCCTGGAGAAGTTCTGTTTCCAGAATATGGAACAGAACTGCTCCAGGCTGAGGGACTGACAACTTCAAATCTACGACTTCAAGGGTGATGGACTGATTACATCATCTTTGCATCTCTACTGCTCCTGCCTACTTTCTGCACTCATCTGAAGAAGCCTACTGTGTAGGCAAAATGTTTTGGAATGAAATTGCCTAAATGTTGCCTATGTGTCTTATCTGCCACTTTGTCATGTGTTAGGTGCTCAGGTGTTGACTGTGGCAGGTGATAGGTGCTTAGGTGTTGACTGTGGTAGACCATTTGACCAGATATTGTGAGTTAGTTCCTATTGCGGGTAAGACTGCCGAGACAGTAGCTAAAGCGTTTAAAGAATGCATTATCTGCAGGCATACCACCCCTAAGTCCCTAGTAACAGATAATGGAAGTGAATTCTGTAATGAGATTCTTGAAAATTTGTGTACCTTGTTCAAGATCTCTAAATCCACCATTGTTCCTCGTCATCCTGCCAGCAATGGGTTAGTGGAACGAACCAATAAGAAAGTAGTTGATGTCTTGAGAGCCACTATCAATCCCAACAGTGAAACTTGGGATGAAGTTATACCTGATGTGCAGTATGCTATAAATTCTGCTTACAATGTTTCTATAGGTGACACTCCACATTATGCATTGTACGGTGTAGATAAACGCTTGCCTTACGAGTTGCTATATTCTAATCCGAAACCAAATTACAACCCTGATGATTTCATAGCAACTCGTACCAGCTTAGCTCAAAGCGTCTTTAGAAGAATCCATGAAACACTTCATAAATCAACAGCAGAATTTACAAGAGTCGCAAACACTCGAGCAAAGCCGTCCAAAATCAAAGTAGGTTCGAGAGTTATGCTGACTAACTTTAACAAAACATCTGCTTGCAAGTTACTTAAGTGCTAAATAAGCTACCATGGCTTCAAAGAAAGCTCCTAGTGCCAAGCCTTTGGTAAAGAAGGTGAGAAATACGACTGAATTTAAGAAAAGCATCATTGAACAATATGATAGTGGCATACATGTGGGTGAACTGGCCAGAATATATAACAAATCCCGTACAACCATATCTTCCATCATAACCAAGGAAAAGGAAATCAAGCACGCTGTTGTTGCAAAGGGGGTAAATATGCTGACAAAAATGAGATCACCAGTACTCGAAGATGTTGAGAAGTTATTATTTGTGTGGATAAATGAGAAACAATTAGCAGGAGATAGTCTTATGATGTCGCTTATTTGTGAAAAGGCTAGGCAGTTGCATGAAGATTTGGTAAAGAAATTGCCTGCAACTAGTGGTGATGTGAGTAAATTTAAAGCCAGCAAAGGCTGGTTTGAGAGATTTAAGAAGCGTACTGGCATACACAGTGTGGTAAGGCATGGTGAGGCTGCCAGTTTGGACCACAAAGCAGCTGAAAAATATGTGCATGAATTCAAGGAGTACATAAACAGTGAAGGACTGAAACCTGAACAAGTGTTCAATTGTGATGAAACAGGCCTCTTATGGAAGAAAATGCCAAAGAGGACCTACATTACTCAGGAAGAAAAGGCACTGCCAGGACACAAGCCTATGAAAGACAGTAAATCATCCAATCTGTCTCCTTCTCCAGTCTTCCATACACAAAGAAGAACTGCCAATGAAGGTGATATTCTGTTAATGTTTAATTCATCATGTGCCACTGTATTGTTTATGTACTACATCTACATTTCATGTAAAAAAATTTTTGTTTTAATGCTTCTGGGTGTCAGGAACGGATTAATTGAATTTACATTATTTCTTATGGGGAAAAGTGATTCGTAAATCGTCCATTTCGATAATAGTCCCACTTCCAGGAACGGATTATGGACGATAATTGAGGGACCACTATACGTATATATTTCTTCCTCAGAATCCGTAGATCACATGAATACGGAACGATCGATCAAATTTTTTTTTTTATCACTTCTATTGTGTAATCCCAATGTTGAGTCTCATTCGATGAGTTGTGCTATATCATACCTTGTAATGTATTACTGTTCCATTACAGTAAATTTCATTATAGTCAATTACGTAAACTTCCATTCCAATATTCTCCTTATGTTATAAAGTTCAATTGTTGTGTACTTTGACATTGTATAGAATCAGCCCAAGCCATACACTTGCAGTCTCTAGTTTGTATTAGCTGTATGTCGGGACGACACACGTTGCTCTCAGTAGCACCAGTTACCAGTAACCAGTTACCAGTAGATGTCTCACTACCAACCGTCTGTGTGAATCACTGACTGCTATTCATGTTGCTGCTGACAATAGAATGTTTTTAAACACCGCTCACTGGTGTTGACTGTGTTAGCTGCTCAGGTGTTGACTGTGTCATGTGTTAGGTGCTCAGATGTTGACTGTGTCACATGTTAGGTGCTCAGGCATTGACTGTGTCAGGTGTTAAGTGCTCAGGTGTTGACTGTCTTAGCTGCTCAGGTGTTGACTGTGTTAGATGCTCAGGTGTTGACTGTGTTAGCTGCTCAGGTGTTGACTGTGCCACATGTTAGGTGCTCAGATGTTGACTGTCACACATTAGGTTCTCAGGTGTTGACTGTGGCAGGTGATAGGTGCTCAAGTGTTGACTGTGTCAGGTGTTAGGTGCTCAGGCAGCAGCAGGTTTTAGGTGGTGAGGCAGCAGCAGGTGTTAGGTGGTGAGGCATCAGCAGCAGCAGGTGTTAGGTGGGGAGGCATCAGCAGCAGGTTTTAGATGGTGAGACAGCAGCAGCAGCAGGTGTTAGGTGGTGAGGCATCAGCAGCAGGTGTTAGGTGGTGAGGCATCAGCAGCAGGTGTTAGGCTGTGAGGCAGCAGCAGCAGTTGTTAGGTGATGAGGCAGCAGCAGCAGGTTTTAGGTGGTGAGGCAGCAGCAGCAGTTGTTAGGTGGTGAGGCAGCAGCAGCAGGTATTATGTGGTGAGGCATCAGCAGCAGGTTTTAGGTGGTGAGGCAGCAACAGGAGCAGGTGTTATGTGGTGAGGCATCAGCAGCAGGTTTTAGGTGGTGAGGCAGCATCAGCAGGTGTTAGGTGAGGCAGCAGCAGCAGGTGTTAGGTGGTGAGGCAGCAGCAGGTGTTAGGTGGTGAATCAGCACCAGCAGGAGTTAGGTGGTGAGGCATCAGTAGCAGGTGTTAGGTGGTGAGGCAGCAGCAGCAGCAGGTGTTAGGTGGTGAGGCAGCAGCAGCAGGTTTTAGATGGTGAGGCAGCAGCAGGTGTTAGGTGGTGAATCAGCAGCAGCAGGAGTTAGGTGGTGAGGCATCAGTAGCAGGTGTTAGGTGGTGAGGCAGCAGCAGGTGTTAGGTGGTGAGGCAGCAGCAGCAGCAGATGTTAGGTGGTGAGGCATCAGCAGCAGGTGTTATGTGGTGAGGCAATAGCAGGTGGTGAGGCAGCAGCAGCAGATGTTAGGTTATGAGGCAGCAGCAGCAGGTGTTAGATTGTGAGGCAGCAGCAGCAAGCGTTAGGTGGTGAGGCAGCAGCAGGTGTTAGGTGGTGAGGCAGCAGCAGCAAGTGTTAGGTGGTGAGGCAGTAGCAGCAGGTGTTAGGTGGTGAGGCAGTAGCAGCAGGTGTTAGGTGGTGAGGCAGCAGCAGGTGTTAGGTAGTGAGGCAGCAGCAGCAGGTGTTAGTTGGTGAGGCAGCAGCAGCAGGTGTTAGGTGGTGAGGCAGCAGCAGGTGTTAGGTGGTGAGGCAGCAGCAGCAGGTGTTAGGTGGTGAGGCAGCAGCAGGTGTTAGGTAGTGAGGCAGCAGCAGCAGGTGTTAGTTGGTGAGGCAGCAGCAGCAGGTGTTAGGTGGTGAGGCAGCAGCAGATGATAGGTGGTGAGGCATCAGCAGCAGGTGTTAAGTGGTGAGGCAATAGCAGGTGGTGAGGCAGCAGCAGCAGGTGTTAGGTTATGAGGCAGCAGCAGCAGGTGTTAGATTGTGAGGCAGCAGCAGTAAGCGTTAGGTGGTGAGGCAGCAGCAGGTGTTAGGTGGTGAGGCAGCAGCAGCAAGTGTTAGGTGGTGAGGCAGCAGCAGCAGGTGTTAGGTGGTGAGGCAGTAGCAGCAGGTGTTAGGTGGTGAGGCAGCAGCAGGTGTTAGGTAGTGAGGCAGCAGCAGCAGGTGTTAGTTGGTGAGGCAGCAGCAGCAGGTGTTAGGTGGTGAGGCAGCAGCAGGTGTTAGGTGGTGAGGCAGCAGCAGCAGGTGTTAGGTGGTGAGGCAGCAGCAGGTGTTAGGTGGTGAGGCAGCAGCAGGTGTTAGGTGGGGAGGCAGCAGCAGCAGCAGGTGTTAGGTTGTAAGGCAGCAGCAGCAGGTGTTAGGTGGTGAGGCAGCAGCAGCAGGTGTTAGGTGGTAAGGCAGCAGCAGGTTTAAGTCAGTAAGTTTTAAGGTTTATGTTACATAATAAACAATACAGGTCTCCCTCAACATTCACGTTTTCAACTTTCACGGGCTTCACACATTCGCGAATTCCCAACTGCCAAATTCCCAGCCACCAAATTCCCAGCCGCCAAATCATATTCAAGTTTTCCGCCACCTGCAAGTCCCTACTACCCTCCCTCCGACCCCCGCAACTGGCAGCCAGCCCTCCCACCACTCAGTGTGGTGAGTGTTTTGTTTGTTCATTATTTGCTATTAAACTACAGTATAAATAATGTAAACCCATTCATGACTGCATATTGGAATGGCTATTCGGACAGGTATTAGACGGTGACATCATGTGTTTACTCTTGAACACTGCAAAGAATTAAACATTTCTGCTACAGCTAATAATAACAATAGTAATAATAATAATAATAATAACAATAATAATAATAAATATTATATAATTGAAGAAGGAATTTGTACAAAAATACGAGGGAGTGGTTGACACATCGTCAGTGTGACTTTGTTTATGCTGGAGTAAACATTAGTCTCCCTGCTCTTCCAAACATTTCACAATAATTCATTGTGTTTGGTGCTTGTAGATTGAGTGTGACTGGAGTGGTAGAAGCAGTGCTTGAGGCAATGGTATTTAATAACATACATGTTAATAATAATACATGTTATTAATAATATGTACTATTATTATTTATAACATATATGTTATTAAATACATACATGTTAATAATAATACATGTTGTTAATAATAACATGTACTATTATTATTTATAACATATATGTTATTAAATACCACTGCCTCAACCGCTGAATTATTGTGAAATGTTTGGAAGAGCAGGGAGACTAATGTTCACTCCAGCATAAACAAAGTCACACTGACGATGTGTCAACCACTCCCTCGTATTTTTGTACAATTTCCTTCTTCAATTATATCGCATTTATTATTATTATTATTATTATTATTATTATTATTATTATTATTATTATTATTATTATTGTTATTACTATTGTTATTATTAGCAATAGCAGAAATGTTCAATTCTTTGCTGTGTTCAAGAGTAAACACATGATGTCACCGTCTAATACCTTTCCTAATAGCCATTCCAATATGCAGTCATGAATGGGTTTACATTATTTATTCTGTAGTTTAATAGCAAATAATGAACAAACAAAACACTCACCACACTGAGTGGTGGGAGGGCTGGCTTCCAGTTGGGGGGGTCGAAGGGAGGGTAGTAGGGACTCGCAGTGGTGGAGGCATTGGTGGAGGCAGTGGTGAAGTCTGTGGTATTTAATAACATACATGTTATTAAATTACATACGTTATTAAAGCATAACATGTATATATTAAGTACAATTTACGACGTTTCATGTATTTTATGATTATTCATGGTTCAACAAGTTAAGGAAGCAGTATCGTAATATATTTCCCTACAATATATTGGGGCACCAAACATTCACGGTTTTTCAACATTCGCGAGGCTCTTGATCCCCTAACCCTCGCGAATGTTGAGGGAGACCTGTTGGCAGAACATTCATATACAAGGTTCATTATTTAACCAAAAATAACCCAATAAGTTAGTAAGTTTATTTAGGTACAAGTACACATAAATACACTTAAACAAATTATCATGCATAGTAACATGTACATTAACCACAAGAGTAACACAAAAATTATCATACATAGTAACATGTACATTAACCACCAGAGTAACACAAAAATTATCATACATAGTAACATGTACATTAACCACCAGAGTAACACAAAAATTATCATACATAGTAACATGTACATTAACCACCAGAGTAACACAAAAATTATCATACATAGTAACATGTACATTAACCACCAGAGTCTGCATTACTCTGACTCTGGTGGTTAATGTACATGTTACTATGTATGATAATTTTTGTGTTACTCTGGTGACAGCTTCGCTGGGCAGGTCACGTTGCTCGCATGCCAGACCACTGGCTGCCAAAGAAACTCTTATTTGGCGAACTGCAGCATGGAAAGCGCTCTCAAGGAGGCCAAAAGAAGCGCTATAAGGACACCCTTAAGACTGCTTTGAAAGCTTTCAACATCAACCACACCATGTGGGAGCTGATAGCTCAGGACAGGAATGACTGGCGAGCAGTTGTCCAGAAAGGGGCAACATTCTGCGAGGCAAGCAGAATCTCATTAGCTGAGCAGCGCAGGCAGGCAAGGAAGACCAGAGCCATCAGACCCCTCGATGTCACCACCCTTCCCTGTCCACACTGCCAGAGAACGTTTCATGCGTGGATTGGCCTGACAAGTCATCTGCATACCCACCAACCTCGACCCCAGGATGACTAGATGGTCCTCGTCGAATCGACGGACAAACAACTAACCACCAGAGTAACACAAAAATTATCATACATAGTAACATGTACATTAACTGCCAGAGTAACACAAAAATTATCATACACAGTAACATGTACATTAACTACCAGAGTAACACAAAAATTATCATACATAGTAACATGTACATTAACCACCAGAGTAACACAAAAATTATCATACATAGTAACATGTACATTAACCACCAGAGTAACACAAAAATTATCATACATAGTAACATGTACATTAACTGCCAGAGTAACACAAAAATTATCATACATAGTAACATGTACATTAACCACCTGATTAATGCAAAAATTATCATACATAGTAACATGTACATTAACCACCTGATTAACACAAAAATTATCATACATAGTAACATGTACATTAACCACCCGAGTAACACAAAAATTATCATACATAGTAACATGTACATTAACCACCAGAGTAACACAAAAATTATCATACATAGTAACATGTACATTAACCACCAGAGTAACACAAAAATTATCATACATAGTAACATGTACATTAACCACCAGAGTAACAAAAATTATCATACATGGTAACATGTACATCAACCACCAGAGTAACACAAAAAAACTCAAAGTGGCTTAATTGTGTTCCTTGTAATATCTTATTATTTAAACCTTAAAGCAACTAACTCAACTGTCTGAAAATCAGTTACAATAAAGATATACAGTGGACCCTCGACTAACGATCAGCTCCCAACTCGACCAGTTACGTAAGTGTATTTTTATAAGTGCTTTTGTACGTGAATTTTTGGGGGTCTGAAACGGACTAATCTATTTCACAATAATCCTTATGGGAACAAATTCGGTCGGTAACATCTGAAATGAAATAATATCGTTAGTTGAGGGTCCACAGTATTGGTAATAAGGGAGACCAATGGCCTGGCAAGGGTAGAAAAATTGTGTATGTTTCCTTACACCAGGTGTCCTGTTTACCTAGCAAGCAAGTAGGTACCTGGGTGTTAGTGGACTGATATGGGTTGCATCCTGGGGACAAGAATGTTAACAACAATGGAAATAAGACACAGTTCCTGTTGACACACTGATTTTCTTGAGTAATTTACATTAACATTAAAGAAATAATCAACTTACAGTAATAGGCACTAATATACATATATTATAGTAACTATTAATTTACATAGTCACTTAGATACATTTGATACATTCTTAATTGTAACAATGAAACTCAGATGAATATATTAGGTTACTGTATTAGCAATATAGTACCATAATTTTCCTCCTATTCATATTCTTTATTCATTAGATTTTCTTTAGCTCTTTCTAAAGTGGATTATATAAATAATGGCTTTAACATGAGAAGGCATCTCATTATTTTCCTTTAACTCTTTGAGGTTAAAAGAATTTAAAAAAAATTCCAATTTTCATTTTTTTTTTTAAATTCTTGAACCCTCAAAGGATTAAGTCTATTCTTTAATTTCTTTTTACTTGGGTTAATGCCCACTGTTATGTACATATGAAAATAAAAATGTTTATTTCCCTTCAAAGTTTACAGTGTGTGGTTTACATATTATAAAATAATAATAACAAACAAAACTACTAACATGCCTCGGCATTTCAGACAGACTAATCCAAATTCTTACTCTATATTGGCACAGGTTATGGAGCAATGCATTTTAATATACATTATTGCATGTTGATGTTGGGTAATTGAAGTGATTATCATTAATTAGATTGATAATAGTGGGGTAGTATAATACATAATAATATTACAGTTAGTAAACTTAGTAATTGGAATGGTTTTGTCTTGGCATTTATTTATTTATTTATTTATTTATTTATTTATTTATTTATTTATTTATTTTATTTATTTAATAATTTGTAACATACATACAGAGGTACAAAAAAATACAGGTAAGAGTAGCATTCAAAAGCCACTTATATGCATAGCATTATGGGCTGGCTTAAAATTAACCTAAGATTAACTAAGCAAAGATGTAATCAGTGATAAAACATTATTGTAAACAGATAACAATAAAGCACAAATGAGTATTACAAAGACAGGTCATATGGTTGCATGCATTGTTGTACATTCAGTAGAATGGAGTATTCTGTTAGGTAGTGTATTTAAAAACTAACAAAGTTAGATTGGGTCTTAGGTTTAACATTTATGTGATATAATTGTAAGAAACATTTAGGATATACAATTTATAAGGTTCAGTTATTCAGTATTTATTTGGTTTTGGGTGAGTAAGTGATCTTTGAGAAGAGACTTGAATTTATAAACAGGTAGTGTTTCTTTTATATTTACAGGTAATGAGTTCCAGATTTTAGGGCCTTTTATGTGCATTGAGTTTTTGCATAGCGTGAGATGGACACGAGGAACATCAAAGAGTGATCTGTGCCTTGTGTTATGGTCATTTGTTCTGTTGAGGTTGGTAAGGAGATGTTTGAGGGGAGGGTTAATATCAGAGTTAAGTGTTCTATGTATGTAATAGGTGCAGTAATAAGTATGGATGTTTTGTATGGTGAGTAGGTTAAGTGTTTTGAATATTGGTGGAGTGTGCTGCCTGTAGTGGGAATTTGTTATCATTCTGACTGCAGCCTTTTGTTGGGTAATTAGTGGTTTGAGGTGGTTAATTGTTGTTGAGCCCCATGCACAAATTCCATAGGTGAGATAGGGGTAAATAAGAGAGTGATACAGGGCCAGGAGTCCTGACTGTGGAACATAGTAATGTATCTTCGATAGTATGCCTACACTGTTTCTATAAGAGCTCCTATATTGGCTGAGTATTTCAGGCAAACTTAGGACTAAGTTAAGATTAATTACGAAGTAACTACATTAGGAATTTTATGTTTACAATTGTTTGGGAGAGTGTAAATGTAAAATATGGAGAATTACAGATACCGAGAGTAAGTTGATTTTGTTTTTGATGTTGTGAGAAGTAAATTACCTGTATGAACCTATTTTATTTGTTCAAGCAATTTGATTAGAAGGCAACAGTGGTACATTACTTACCCTTTGTTGCACCACTGAGGTATGTGGGAAAATTTTAAGGTACTCTGGTCATAAGAAAAGTGTCTCCCTGTGACACCCACTACTCTCTACACATATCTCCCTGGACCAAATTTATATGTTAAAAAATAATAATTTTTTTTTTTTATTATTATCACACTGGCCGATTCCCACCAAGGCAGGGTGGCCCGAAAAAGAAAAACTTTCACCATCATTCACTCCATCACTGTCTTGCCAGAAGGGTGCTTTACACTACAGTTTTTAAACTGCAACATTAACACCCCTCCTTCATAGTGCAGGCACTGTACTTCCCATCTCCAGGACTCAAGTCCGGCCTGCCGGTTTCCCTGAACCCCTTCATAAATGTTACTTTGCTCACACTCCAACAGCACGTCAAGTATTAAAAACCATTTGTCTCCATTCACTCCTATCAAACATGCTCACGCATGCCTGCTGGAAGTCCAAGCCCCTCGCACACAAAACCTCCTTTACCCCCTCCCTCCAACCTTTCCTAGGCCGACCCCTACCCCGCCTTCCTTCCACTACAGACTGATACACTCTTGAAGTTATTCTGTTTCGCTCCATTCTCTCTACATGTCCGAACCACCTCAACAACCCCTCCTCAGCCCTCTGGACAACAGTTTTGGTAATCCCGCACCTCCTCCTAACTTCCAAACTACGAATTCTCTGCATTATATTCACACCACACATTGCCCTCAGACATGACATCTCCACTGCCTCCAGCCTTCTCCTCGCTGCAACATTCATCACCCATGCTTCACACCCATATAAGAGCATTGGTAAAACTATACTCTCATACATTCCCCTCTTTGCCTCCAAGGACAAAGTTCTTTGTCTCCACAGACTCCTAATTGCACCACTCACTCTTTTTCCCTCATCAATTCTATGATTCACCTCATCTGTCATAGACCCATCCGCTGACACGTCCACTCCCAAATATCTGAATACATTCACCTCCTCCATACTCTCTCCCTCCAATCTGATATTCAATCTTTCATCACCTAATCTTTTTGTTATCCTCATAAACTTACTCTTTCCTGTATTCACCTTTAATTTTCTTCTTTTGCACACCCTACCAAATTCATCCACCAATCTCTGCAACTTCTCTTCAGAATCTCCCAAGAGCACAGTGTCATCAGCAAAGAGCAGCTGTGACAACTCCCACTTTGTGTGTGATTCTTTATCTTTTAACTCCACACCTCTTGTCAAGACCCTCGCATTTACTTCTCTTACAACCCCATCTATAAATACATTAAACAACCATGGTGACATCACACATCCTTGTCTAAGGCCTACTTTTACTGGGAAATAATTTCCCTCTTTCCTACATACTCTAACTTGAGCCTCAATATCCTCGTAAAAACTCTTCACTGCTTTCAGTAACCTACCTCCTACACAATACACTTGCAACATCTACCACATTGCCCCCCTATCCACCCTGTCATACGCCTTTTCCAAATCCATAAATGCCACAAAGACCTCTTTAACCTTATCTAAATACCGTTCACTTATATGTTTCACTGTAAACACCTGGTCCACACACCCCCTACCTTTCCTAAAGCCTCCTTGTTCATCTGCTATCCTATTTTCCGTCTTACTCTTAATTCTTTCAATAATAATTCTACCATACACTTTACCAGGTATACTCAGCAGACTTATCCCCCTATAATTTTTGCACTCTCTTTTATCCACTTTGCCTTTATACAAAGGAACTATGCATGCTCTCTGCCAATCCCTAGGTAACTTACCCTCTTCCATACATTTATTAAATAATTGCACCAACCACTCCAAAACTATATCCCCACCTGCTTTTAACATTTCTATCTTTATCCCATCAATCCCGGCTGCCTTACCCTCTTTCATTTTACCTACTGCCTCACGAACTTCCCCCACACTCACAACTGGCTCTTCCTCACTCCTACAAGATGTTATTCCTCCTTGTCCTATACACGAAATCACAGCTTCCCTATCTTCATCAACATTTAACAATTCCTCAAAATATTCCCTCCAACTTCCCAATACCTCTAACTCTCCATTTAATAACTCTCCTCTCCTATTTTTAACTGACAGATCCATTTGTTCTCTAGGCTTTCTTAACTTGTTAATCTCACGCCAAAACTTTTTCTTATTTTCAACAAAATTTGTTGATAACATCTCACCCACTCTCTCATTTGCTCTCTTTTTACATTGCTTCACCACTCTCTTAACCTCTCTCTTTTTCTCCATATACTCTTCCCTCCTTGCATCACTTCTACTTTGTAAAAACTTCTCATATGCTAACTTTTTCTCCCTTACTACTCTCTTTACATCATCATTCCACCAATCGCTCCTCTTCCCTCCCGCACCCACTTTCCTGTAACCACAAACTTCTGCTGAACACTCTAACACTACATTTTTAAACCTACCCCATACCTCTTCGACCCCATTGCCTATGCTCTCATTAGCCCATCTATCCTCCAATAGCTGTTTATATCTTACCCTAACTGCCTCCTCTTTTAGTTTATAAACCTTCACCTCTCTCTTCCCTGATGCTTCTATTCTCCTTGTATCCCATCTACCTTTTACTCTCAGTGTAGCTACAACTAGAAAGTGATCTGATATATCTGTGGCCCCTCTATAAACATGTACATCCTGAAGTCTACTCAACAGTCTTTTATCTACCAATACATAATCCAACAAACTACTGTCATTTTGCCCTACATCATATCTTGTATACTTATTTATCCTCTTTTTCTTAAAATATGTATTACCTGTAACTAAACCCCTTTCTATACAAAGTTCAATCAAAGGGCTCCCATTATCATTTACACCTGGCACCCCAAACTTACCTACCACACCCTCTCTAAAAGTTTCTCCTACTTTAGCATTCAGGTCCCCTGCCACAATTACTCTCTCACTTGGTTCAAAGGCTCCTATACATTCACTTAACATCTCCCAAAATCTCTCTCTCCTCTGCATTCCTCTCTTCTCCAGGTGCATACACGCTTATTATGACCCACTTCTCGCATCCAACCTTTACTTTAATCCACATAATTCTTGAATTTACACATTCATATTCTCTTTTCTCCTTCCATAACTGATCATTTAACATTACTGCTACCCCTTCCTTTGCTCTAACTCTCTCAGATACTCCAGATTTAATCCCATTTATTTCCCCCCACTGAAACTCTCCTACCCCTTTCAGCTTTGTTTCGCTTAGGGCCAGGACATCCAACTTCTTTTCATTCATAACATCAGCAATCATCTGTTTCTTGTCATCCGCACTACATCCATGCACATTTAAGCATCCCAGTTTTATAAAGTTTTTCTTCTTCTCTTAATAAATATAACCAATAATTATGGTACTAATATTTACACTGAAAATTGTGGATTGTATCATTGGGTAAGACTGATGGAAGGAGGAAAGGGGGTTACACAGATATGTACTGTGGGAACTTATTCGGTCCTAAGTCCCACAGAGCAGATACGTCGTATGAAGATCCCAACATATCACGGATGGAATGGCTGGATTGGGTGGCCCTTACACCCACCCAAAACACACACACATACACACACACACACACACACACACACACACACACCCGGGTTGGCGATGGTGGTTGGAAGGTACATCTATTTGATAGATTTACCCTTTGAGTAAGAGGTAGGTAGTTTATACTGTTATTGAACTAATATTAGGACTATTGAGGCAACTGTAGATAATAATAATGTAGACTTAAGACCTTAACGTAGGTAGTAATAAGCCGGTAATGTAGGTAAACACCAGGTTATATTAGCCAGGGAGAACTGGCAGCCCAAGATTGAATGCTGGGGCACGGGGTTTTGAGACCGCAGTGCCTCCTTCTAAGATCAGACACCATTGGAATAATAAGTGCCTTGAACAACAGGGCGGTGCCCCCACGTGTCTTCACATACTAGACCTGGGGAAATCTGGTGGAGGCACCTCAAAGTGCTGTAGATGACCTCCGTCAGGCCCACACAGTAAGACAAAACCTCCCTTTCTTTCTCAGTATTCTGGCCAGTTTCTGGGGGAAATTGCATGTGAGTTGAGCTGTGGGCCTTTGCGCAGGCGGGCAGCCCATGACCAGTACATACCGGCGTCTCCTCTTTAGGCTTGAAAGCTAGTGTCACTTTCAATTAAATTCAATTCATTTCAATTCAAAGTTTATTCTCTATAAGGATTACAATGTTGAGTTTACAGAATTTGGTTATTGTGTGGTTTACATGTAATAAAATAATAAGAGGGTACCACTAGAACACCTAGCATGGCTAGGCATTTCGGGCAGACATAGATTAATTCTTAAATTTAAAATATTACAAATTATGAGGTAAGTTGGTATTATGGCTAAGTGACTAAATACTAGTTTGTGAGTTTAGCAATGTGAATGCTTTTGTTTTGGCACAATACATAGTTTCAGTATTGGAGTATCACAGGCCAACTTATGACTAGTTAGGATTCATTATTTTAAGATTGAGATTGATATTTCTGTTTATGGTCAAAAGGGTGAGTGAGTGTAAGTGTGAACCACCAGGTGGTATTCGTGTAGTTAGTTGATGGGGTGTATCAGGGAGATAAGATGTTTTCTAATGGTAGTTTTGAAGGTGATGAATGTGTCTGCAGTTCTAGAGTTTTCATGTAGGGTGTTCCAGATTTTAGGGCCTTTGACATACATTGAATTTTTGTAAAGGTTTAGTCGGACTCGGGGAATGTCATGGAGATGTTTGTGTCTGGTGTTATGCCTGTGGGTTCTGTCACAACTATCAAGAAAGCATTTTAGGTCAACGTTAATATTGGAATTTAAGGTCCTGTAGATGTAGATTGCACAGTAGTAAGTGTGGATGTACTGAACAGGGAGTAAGTTTAGATCTACGAAGAGTAGGGGGGGGGTGTTGCCAAGGATGGGATTTAGTGATTATTCTTACTGCGGCTTTTTGTTGTGTTATTATTGGCTTTAGGTATGTTGCTGCAGTTGATCCCCAAGCACAAATAGCATAGGTGAGGTATGGATAAATAAGTGAGTGGTATAGTGTGAGACGGGCATTTTGCGGCACGAAGTATCATATCTTGGAGAGGATTCCAACCGTTTTGGATACTTTTTTGGTTATGTGTTGGATATGGGTGCTGAAATTCAGGTTGTTATCGAGGTATAGGCCTAGGAATTTGCCCTCATTATGTCTGGCAATTAGAGTGTTGTTGATCTTAATGTTAATTTGCACAACTCCTGCTCTGCTACCAAACATAATATAGTAGGTTTTGTCAGTGTTAAGCGTAAGTTTATTGGCTGTCATCCATGTCGATATTTTGATCAGCTCCTCATTAACAATGGTGATGAGGGTGGCAAGATTAGGGTGAGAGATGATATAAGTCGTGTCGTCAGCAAAGAGAATGGGGTTCAGGTGTTGGGATACGTTTAGAAGATCATTGATGTATATGAGGAAGAGCAGGGGACCAAGGACATTTCCCTGTGGAACTCCAGTATCAAGTGGCCGTGTTGTTGATGCTGTGTCTTTAATGGTGACATACTGATACCTATTAGTAAGGTAAGATTTGAAATATGCAAGTGCATGGTCTCTTATACCATAATGGTCAAGTTTGTGGAGTAGGATGCCATGGTCTACTGTGTCAAAGGCTTTTCTTAGGTCAATAAAAATTCCTAGTGGATATTCCTTATTTTCCAATGCTGTGTAGAGCAAATCTAGCATTTTTATGATTGCATCATTAGTGCTTTTATTTTTCCTGAATCTAAATTGGCAGGGGTTGAGTATGTTTTGTGCCGTTATAAATGAACATAGTCTCCTGTGCACAAGTTTCTCAAAGATTTTGGATAGCAATGGTAAGTTTGATATTGGCATATAGTTGTTTAAATCTGTATGTATTGGTGTAACCCTTGCCATCTTGAGTAGTTTCGGGAAGGTGCTAGTTTCTAGTGACTTGTTAAAAAGTAAGGAAATATCATGCAAAAAGACATGGGCCACTCACTTGTACAATAATGGTGGGACATGAGACAGATTCCTCGAGTTATTTTTAAGTGACTTTATAATCTCGGTGACTTCTGTGGGCTCAGTTGGTACAAGATAGAAAGAATTTGGGAAATTCCTATCTAGGTAGTCCCCGGCATGGACATTGGTACATGGGATTTTATTGGCGAGATTAAATCCTATGTTTGAGAAGAAGTCGTTTATCTTCTTAGCTGTGTCAGTGGGATGCAGTGGTGTTTCATTAGGTTTAGTTAGGACAATATTCTTGTTTTTTTCAGTTTGTGGGTCCCTAGAATCTGAGAGAGTGTTTTCCAGGTCTTTTTTATATCTCCTCTTGTGTCAGTGAATCTGCTGTAGTAGTATAGTTGTTTGGCTTTCTTTATTACTTTGGTGAGAACTGATGAATAGTGTTTACAAATATCTTTGTGTATTAAGCCCTGTCTATATTGCTTTTCATATTGGTGTTTCTTATCAATGGATTTCAGAATGGTGCTGGTTAGCCATGGGCAACCAAGCCGTTTGTTTGTGATCTGTTTCGTTTTTATAGGACAATGTTTGTTGTATAGTCTAAGTAGTTTGTTAAGAAAAATGTCTGTCCAGTCATCAATACCATTGGCCTTGGAGAATTCTGTAGGCCAGTCAACAGTCTAGGTCAGCTGTGCACTTCCTTATTGAGGCCTCGTCATGGAGTCTAAGTGAAACTTTGTTGTATTCAAGTGGTGGTTTACTAATGTTTGTCAGGAGGAAGGTAGGGTAGTGGTCTGTAGTGCTATCTGTGATTATCTCTTACTTACTTACTTACTTAGTATATTGGTCCATATGTGGTCTATTATGGTTGCACTTGTCTCAGTGAGCCTGGTTGGTTTAGTTATTGTTGGTATGAGTAGTGTGTTGTTCATATTGTTGATGAAATCAGTTACAGGCTGATTATCTAGTAGGCCAAGGTTGATGTTGAAATCTCCAGCTAAGAGAAGGTGGTGCTTATTCATTTGTCTGTTTGTTATTAGTGCCTTCATTTTCTCACTGAAATTTGGGATGTTTGTGTGGGGTATCCGGTAAATGGCACCGATTGTTATAGGCGTCTTAAGGTTTTTTACAGTAAAATTAGCAAAAATGTATTCCCCATATTCATCACTAAAGCAGGTGGTGCTAATACAAGATAATTGGTTAGAGTAATAGATTGCAATACCATCCCAAACTTGGTATTGTCTGCAGTTGTGTATTGCTATGTATCCTGGTAGAGGGTAGATATCTATTGTGTCCTGCTTAAGCCAGGTCTCAGTATGAATGATGCAGGAGCAGGGTGTCTTTAGTGATTCAAGGAGTGCCAGGAGGTCATCATAATGTTTGCTTAAGGACCTGATGTTGTAGTTAAGTACTGATAGACTTTTAGCATTGTTTAGGATAGTGCTGGCTTGTGATGCTGTGTAATGAAGGCAGTCACTTTCCAATAGGTTTTGATTGGGTGTCAGATTATGGAGGTTTAGATCAGGGTCAACATTATCAATCATCTTCCAAATTTAAATATTTCTTTCAATACACTGGCCGTATCCCACCTAAATTTAAATTATGGTTATTTATATCCTGTGTTGTGTGTTGAGTTCTAGTACTGATATCTGTAGTGATGGGAAGTTTGGACAAGTATATAGCTGAAGCATTTTGGTTATATAGAGTATAGTCACTAATACACATAATGAAGTTGATGTTGTCTATGTGTTGTGCTGGAATGAGCTAAAGTACAACTAGGTATAAACTAATAATATAAAAATACAAATTAAAAATAGCACAAGACTCTCAACTTGTAATTGCACTAAGGTCTAATATAATGACTTTGGTATAGTCTATGTATTGAGCCAGAATGAACTATAGTACAACTAGTGTGAGGGAAAAAGTTCAATAGATAGGAGTAGTGAGGGAGTATTTAGTAACAATAGTTTCATTTCCGGCTACTTGTTTAGGTAGGGTAAGTCCAGCTCCTGCTATTCCCCCCCCCCTTTTTCCCCCTCCCAGAAAGTGATAGTTTGATTGCCGGCTGCTTGTTAACCCCTTCAGAGTCCAAGGCCCAAATCTGAAGTGGTGCCCCAGTGTCCAAGAATTTAAAAAAAAACAAAATTATTTTTTCTTATGAAATGGTAGAGAATCTTTTTGTGAAGGTAATAAAACAAAAAGTAAGAAATTTGATGGAAAATTGACGAAATTATGCTCTCGCGAATTTTGATGTGTCAGCGATATTTACGAATCGGCAATTTTTCCGACTTTGACTCCCATTTTAGGCGAATTACATTATTCCAGTCAACCAAATTCTTAGCTATTTCACTAGTATTACTTCTATTCTATCGATTGAGCACAAGAAATCGCCAAGTCATCTGTTTCAACTACAAATTAAAGTGATCGGAAATTGTTAATTTGGCCAATTTAACACAAAGTTCAAAATATTCCAATTTGAAAATAGGGTCCAGAATAAACAATGTAGGTATTCCTGGAACTAAACTAACATTTCCTCTGTTCATTAGTTACGTTTTGAGGCTTTACAAATAAATTCCATTTTGATTTTTTATTCACATAATGAATTTTTATTCACACCAAAAAATAGAAGATTTACTGTTATGCAATACTGTAACAATTGTATAAATATCATCACCATATTTGTGAATGCATATTAGACCCACCTGCTGACGTGTATTAGACGTGTGAGGTTTGTTTACTCTTGAATATCGGCAAAAAATTAACATTTCTGCTACTTTGAGCTCAGTTTCAAGCCATTTCCAGTGCTAAAACCAATCAAAATCATCTCTATTTCTGTAAAATGTCTTCCATTCTATCAAATGAGACCAAGAAATCGCAAATACAACTATAAAAAACATACGAAAAAACACTGCAAAGTCGCTGTTTTAATCGAAAAATCATGGTTTCAGTTTTTTCTCTCTCATTATACACAGTGTGCTGCAGGATCTATTTTATGTGGTGCACACATACCACATAGATGCATTCTCTCATATCTAGGCCCAAATGTACCACTCACAGTTTATCAGAGTGAGCTGAGCTAATGATGTAGATCTACGGTTTGGACCCTGAACATAAAGCCATAGATCTACGGGACGGACCCTGAAAGGGTTAAGGTAGGGTCAGTCTAGCTCCCGCTATCCTTTCCCCTCCCTCTTCCCCCCCTAAGAGGTGATGTGTGGGGCTCCGGTCAAACAGTAAATCACTCGACTCACAGCTCCCAACACTTCTCTTGGAATGACAGAGTGGGTCACCTGCCAACCAATGAGTAGAATAGAAGGAGACAGACTAACGTCCTGAGATGCCCCATGTTTAATCTACTTACCTGTTATGTAAGCCAACGCAGGACCTAACCCCTTATCATAGTAGTGGTAACGAACCTGTTTTCCTGTCATCTGAAGAAATTATTCACGGCTATACTCGGTGAAGAACGAGCCGGTGGTGGTCACCAACACCTGCTACCCCTCCCCCCCCACATCAGCAACGGCTATGATTTCAACAACACGCAGTGTCACCAACACCTGACACCCCATTACCACAATACAGTGGACCCCCGCATACCGTTGGCATCACATAACGTTTAATCCGCATACCGCTCGCTTTTATTGCAAAAATTTTGCCTCGCATACCGCTCAAAAACCCGCTCACCACTGTTTGTCCGAGACGCGTCCAATGTGCGCCCTTAGCCAGCCTCACATGTGCCGCCGGTGGCATTGTTTACCAGCCAGCCTCCGCGATAACATCCAAGCATACAATCGGAACATTTTGTATTATTACAGTGTTTTTGGTGATTTTATCTGCAAAATAAGTGACCATGGGCCCCAAGAAAGCTTCTAGTGCCAACCCTACAGCAATTAGGGTGAGAATTACTATAGAGATGAAGAAAAAGATCATTGATAAGTATGAAAGTGGAGTGCGTGTCTCCGAGCTGGCCAGGTTGTATAATAAACCCCAATCAACCATCGCTACTATTGGTGGTACAGCTGCTGCTGCTGCTGTACCACTGTCAGCTGCTGCTGCTGCTGCACTGTCAGCTGCTGCTGCTGCTGCTGTAGCACCATCAGCTGCTGCTGCTGCTGTACCACCGTCAGCTGCTGCTGCTGCTGTAGTACCGTCTGCTGCTGCTGTAGCATCGTCTGCTGCTGCTGTAGCATTGTCTGCTGCTGCTGTAGCACTGTCAGCTGCTGCTGCTGTTGTACCGCCATCAGCTGCTGCTGCTGCTGCTGTAGTACCGTCTGCTGCTGCTGTGGCATCGTCTGCTGCTGCTGTAGCATCGTCTGCTGCTGCTGTAGCACTGTCAGCTGCTGCTGCTGCTGTACCACCATCAGCTGCTGCTGCTGCTGCTGCTGTAGTACCATCTGCTGCTGCTGTAGCATCGTCTGCTGCTGCTGTAGCATCGTCTGCTGCTGCTGTAGCACTGTCAGCTGCTGCTGCTGTTGTACCACCGTCAGCTGCTGCTGCTGCTGCTGTAGTACCGTCTGCTGCTGCTGTAGCATCGTCTGCTGCTGCTGTAGCATCGTCTGCTGCTGCTGTAGCACTGTCAGCTGCTGCTGCTGTTGTACCGCCGTCAGCTGCTGCTGCTGTAGTACCGTCTGCTGCTGCTGTAGCATCGTCTGCTGCTGCTGTATTCACTGTCAGCTGCTGCTGCTGCTGCTGTAGTACCGTTGTTGGTGTGGCTTATTGAGAATACCAAGAAACAATTAACCCCAGAGGATTTGCCACCCAGGATAACCCAAAAAAGTCAGTGTCATCGAAGACTGTCTAACTTATTTCCATTGGGGTCCTTAATCTTGTCTCCCAGGATGCAACCCACACCAGTCGACTAACACCCAGGTGAACAGGGAAAAATGCCTGGAACTAGTGCTCATATTGGTGAATTTAAAGCCAGCAAAGGTTGGTTTGAGAGATTTAAGAATCGTAGTGGCATACACAGTGTGATAAGGCCTGTTCTGGAAGAAAATGCCAAACAGGACCTACAGTACTCAGGAGGAAAAGGCACTCCCAGGACACAGTGTCTCATCAGTCATTGCTGCATCTTCAATAAAGGTAAGTGTCATTTATTCTTCATTTAGTAGAGTAGTACATGCACAATATATATTGTGCATGTACTACTCTACTATTGTGCATGTATCCTTCTCTTTGTGTGTAGGAAAATGTATATTTCATGTGGTAAAATTTTTTTTTCATACTTTTGGGTGTCTTGCACGAATTAATTTGATTTCCATTATTTCTTATGGGGAAAATTCATTCGCATACCGATCATTTCGCATAACAATGAGCCCTCTTGCACGGATTAAAATCGCTATGCGGGGGTCCACTGTATACCTATACAGTGGATCCCCGCTTAACGATCACCTCCCAATGCGACCAATTATGTAAGTGTATTTATGTAAGTGCGTTTGTACGTGTATGTTTGGGGTCTGAAATGGACTAATCTACTTCACAATATTCCTTATGGGAACAAATTCGGTCAGTACTGGCACCTGAACATACTTCTGGAATGAAAAAATATCGTTAACCGGGGGTCCACTGTATTAGCGTTGAGTTCAAATATAATTTTTTTTCATTTCATTTTTCATTTTTCTTTCAGTTAGGATACCCATTCATGTTTTATTGTTTTACATTTTCCGTTTCAAAATAATAAAGTGTTTATCATTATCTGTTATTATTTCTTTTTCTATTCATTAATTTTCCTGAGGAGGAGCCAGCCTTGGTAATACTGACTGAAGTTGTTACAGGGCTGAGTAAGCCTTCGCAAGTGGCGACCTTGCCAGGATCAACTCTACTGAATCGAGATTCAACTCCATCTGGAATCTACCATTGGAACTTCAATGCCGCATACCACAGATGGTTACCACCAGCCATGAGTAATCATTCTCTATGGTAGGACTACAGTACAGGTATTTAAAAGATTTGGTGATTGTTATAGTCTCAATTTATTGTAAGTTAAGTCAGGCAGGATATAATATTTAATTCTGCCACCTTTTTGAGCTTGAAACACTTTGGAGGATTAGACTCTTGGGACCCGAAATTTTCCAGTGACAATTTGTTTCATTGAGCTCTTTATTTTATCAAGGGAACTGTTGTAGGATACTCTTGATTTGTTGTTGAGAAGATTGGATGGTCAAGTGACCCCATTCTACTTACTGTTTGCTCGGAGCCGGCATAGAACCCTTCGTTTTCATTAATACATATTGTTTAATTGAAGCAGGGATCGAGCCCTTTGCTTTATTTACAGTTTGAGCGGAGCAGGAATTGAACCCTCCATTTTCTTTAATACCCATTTCATTTCCCCTGATAGTTTAAGTTATTCTTGTACGTATGGAGGAATACCAGTTTTGGATGAACGCTGGAAGTAAGTTAGGAATAACAGGGAAAAATTTAGAATCATTCATTAGTGCTAAGATCCAGGAAAGACTTGAAAGAGAGAGAATTGAGAGAGAAGAGAGACAGAAAGGGAAAGACAGGAGGAAAAGGAGAGAGAGAAAATCGAAAGAGAAGAAGAAAAGGAGAGAGAGAAAATCGAAAGAGAAGAAGAAAAGGAGAGAGAGAGAATCGAAAGAGAAGAGAAAAAGGAGAGAGAGAGAATCGAAAGAGAAGAGAAAAAGGAGAGAGAGAGAATTGAAAGAGAAAACCAAGATAGACAGAAAGAGAGAGAGAAGACAAAAAGGAGCATGATAGACTTGATCGTGAGGAAAGAGCTAGAGAACATGAGCTGAGAGAGAGAGAAAAGGATCGTGAGCTCGAAAAATCTCGCCTTGAATTACAGAACAAAAAGTTAACTTTACACAACAACAATTAGAGGAAGGAGTAATTGAACATCATGCAGTCAGTGCACATATTCCAACACCTAATTTACCTCCCTTCACAGAGGGTGAAGACATAACTTCATACATTATCAGGTTCGAAAATACTGCTACCCTCTGTGAATGGCCTGCTGACACCTGGGCTACCAGGTTAGGAATGTTATTTTCTGGTACCGCTTTGAATATCTATGCAACTTTGTTGCAGGATATATGTAATTATAACCTACTTAAGAAGGCAATCCTTAAAGCATATCAAAAAACCACAAATTCTTACAGGAAAGATGTCAGGTATGCCACCTTACAGCCTGGCCAGAACTTTCAGCAGTTACAGGTAACACTTTTTCGTTTGTTCAACTTTTGGATAGAGAGCTCAGAAATTGATTGCAGTTATGAATCTCTTAGAGACTTCATGGTTGCTGACCAGTTCCTGACAGCTCTTCACCACCAGATAAGAACATTCATCAGAGAACGTAACCTGATTAAAGCTGAGGAAGTTGCTGAGGCCGCTGACTTGTATGCTGAGGCTCACAGTTCGTATAAAGACCTAAAGGGATCGAACCTTAAGGGCAATGGTTCAACTGAACCAAAGATTAAGAAGCCTACAGTAGAAGCAAAGTCACCAGCTATTATACCAACCCATCATCGATGTAGTGGTATCGGACATAAACGTCCAGATTGTCCTTCCAAGAAAATAGAGAAAGTTGGAAGATGTTTTGTTGACGGTAATGACCAAGCACCCTTCTGTTCAGGAACAGTTAATGGTATAAAAGTCCCAGATATATTACATGACACTGGATGTACGTGCATTGTAATTTCGGACAAACTGTTCCCTTACTTAAAAACCTCTCGTGTGTCCTCTATTCTTTCAGATTACTTGGGTCATGAAAATACTTTCCCTATAATACGTTGTTACGTGAAAACTAAATG
This sequence comes from Cherax quadricarinatus, assembly GCF_038502225.1. Classification (NCBI taxonomy): domain Eukaryota; kingdom Metazoa; phylum Arthropoda; class Malacostraca; order Decapoda; family Parastacidae; genus Cherax; species Cherax quadricarinatus. The sequence continues at coordinate 70,636 of NW_027195213.1, read as the reverse complement.
GTTCACCAGTTGGACTAATGCGGTACTAGCCCCAATTACTTGTTCTATAATAGTGGGTAACATTAAAGGTGCCATTCTTCCTTCAGAGGCAGATCTTTCGTCACCACCCGTGGACCTAAGTTTTCCAGCTCTTCCTCCTTGCAAGTTAAATAAGCCCCTTAACAATTCCACACTGGAAGCTGCATTATCTCGTACTGTTCATTTGGGGGTGGAAACAGATGATACTGCTCTCGATAGTGAGGTAGCAGGATCACCTGTCCACTCGTCAGGTGAAAATAAGGGTATTGCCTCCAGCACTCTCAATTTCTTGACTAGGGCTCAGACCATAAACCCGGCTTCTCCTACCTCCTCTTCTCCCACCGTAAGTCCTTTTATTTTCCCAGATTTTATGTCCAAGGATGACTTTGTCAATATACAGCGCAATTGCGCTTCACTTCGGGATTGTCATAATCAAGCGTTTAACAACAAAGTTATCCATGGGATATACGTATCTCATAAGTTTGAATATATTAATGGTATCTTACATAAATCTGTATTTAAACCTCATTCTTCAGTGATAGATTATTCCCTCCTTGTTGTTCCTAAACCATGTCAAGAGACTGTTCTTCAAATGGCTCATGATTTGCCAGTGACCAAACACTTGGCCCGTCGTAAGACGTGGCATAAACTCAAGCACACTTATTTTTGGCCAAGCATGTATTCTCAGGTTACAAAGAAGTATAGTTCTTGCAGTAGGTGTCAGGTGCTTACTGCACAAAATACACACACTCCTAAATCCTGTATATTTATTAAATCTAAAACTTCCCTCCTGCAGAAACGAGATACGCCACCATAGAAAAGGAATGTTTGGCCCTCGTGTGGGGTATCTCCAAGCTTAAATTTTATTTACTGGGAAAAGAATTCATTTTAGAAACGGTTCATCTAATTATTTCTCTGACTGGGTAAGTCGTGACTGTCAGTAGATTTGTTGTCTTACGCGACTTCCACATGTTAGAACTTTTTCCTCACCTATTCTTCTTATACTCCTTGACTATAAGTCTTGGTATGGGGGAGTGTGAGGGAAAAGTTCAATAGATAGGAGTAGCGAGGGAGTATATAGTAACAATAGTTTCATTGCCGGCTACTTGTTCAGGTAGGGTAAGTCCAGCTCCCGCTATTCCCCCCCCCCCTTTTTCCCCCCTCCCCGAAAGTGATAATTTGATTGCCGGCTGCTTGTTAAGGTAGGGTCAGTCTAGCTCCTGCTATCCCTTCCCCTCCCTCTTCCCCCCATGAAAGGTGACGTGTGGGGCTCCGGTCAAACAGTAAATCACTTGACTCACAGCTCCCAACACTTCTCTTGGAATGACACAGTGGGTCACCTGCCAACCAACGAGTAGAATAGAAGGAGACGGACTAACGTCCTTAGACGTCCCATGTTTAATCTACTTACCTTTTATGTAAGCCAACGCAGGACCTAAACCCTCATCATAGCAGTGGTAACGAACCTGTTTTCCTGTCATCTGAAGAAATTATTCACGGCTACACTCTGTGAAGAACGAGCCGGTGGTGGTCACCAACACCTGCTACCCCCCCACATCAGCAACGGCTACGATTTCAACAACACGCAGTGTCACCAACACCTGACACCCCATTACCACAATATACCTATATTAGCATTGAGTTCAAATGTAATTTTTTTTCTTTTCATTTTTCTTTCAATTAGGATACCCATTCATGTTTTATTGTTTTACATTTTCTGTTTCTAAATAATAAAGTGTTTATCATTGTCTGTTATTATTTCTTTTTCTATTCATTAATTTTCCTGAGGAGGAGCCAGCCTAGGTAATACTGACTGAAGTTGTTACAGGGCTGAGTAAGCCTTCACAACTAGGTTTAATCTAATAATATAAAAATACAAATTAAAAATAGCACCAGACTCTCAATAGTAATTGCACTATGGTCTAATATAATGAATTTGATATTGACTATGTATTGAGCTAGATACATTTTATGCGATACATTTTATCGCTAAAATTTTGCCTGGCATAGCGCTAAAAAACTCGCTCAACGCTATTCGTCCGAGACGCGTCTAATGTGCGACCTGAGCCAGCCTCACATGTTCCGCCGGTGGCATTGTTTGCAAGCCAGCCTCCGCGGTAACATCCAAGCATACAATCGGAACATTTCTTATTATTACAGCATTTTTGGTGATTTCATCTGCAAAATAAGTGACCATGGGCCCCAAGAAAGCTTCTAGTGCCAACCCTACAGGAATAAGGATGAGAATTACTATAGAGATGAAGAAAGAGATCATTGCTAAGTATGAAAGTGGAGTACGTGTCTCCGAGCTGGCCAGGTTGTACACAAAAAGCCAATCAACCATCGCTACTATTGTGTCCAAGAAAACGGCAATCAAGGAAGCTGTTCTTGCAACTGTGTTTTCGAAACATAGATCGCAAGTGATAGAAGTTGTTGAGAGACTGTTATTGGTGTGGATAAACAAAAAACAGATAAATTAGACACATATGCAACTCTTGGGTATCTTTATTGAGGAAACGTTTCGCCACACAGTGGCTTCATCAGTCCATACGTAGGAGAAACTAGAAGAACAAGAGGAGAATGAGGTAATCAGTCCCTCAACCTTGAGTCGATGTGTTCAGTCCATCAATCTTGAATAGAATACGGCATATCAGCGGAGAAGCAGCGTATAAACCATATGGCAGGAGAGGTGCAGCAGTCATAGGTCGTGTCACATTTGTTCAATGTGGAAGTAGGTCATGCCCAAGAATTAGGCAAGCGAAGAATTCCTAAGTATTAAGATCCCAAGAAGTTGCAGTGTCTGACAGATTTGTAGATGAATGGTTCAGAGAACTGACATGTTGATAAATTAGACACATATGCAACTCTTGGGTATCTTTATTGAGGAAACGTTTCGCCACACAGTGGCTTCATCAGTCCATACGTAGGAGAAACTTGAAGAACAGGAGGAGAGTGAGGTAATCAGTCCCTCAACCATGAGTTGATGTGTTCAGTCCATCAATCTTGAATAGAATACGGCATATCAGCGGAGAAGCAGCTTATAAACCGTATGGCAGGAAAGGTGCAGCAGTCATAGGTCGTGTCACATTTGTTCAATGTGGAAGTAGGTCGTGCCCAAGAATTAGGCAAGCGAAGAATTCCTCAGACTGAGCCGTGGGAGCATTGACCCCCAAAACCTTCTCCAGGTAAGCTTCAGGCCTCCAGGCAGCACTGTTACATTATTTTTATTATTAATTTCCTCAGGATTGTCTCTATGAATAGGTGCAGTTTCTAATTTTTGTCCACATATTAATTGTGAAGGTGTTATACACAAATAACCCACACATAGAAGAGAGGAGCTTATGAATGGCATTTTGGTCTAACTTGGATCATTTACAAAGTTACTTTTGTTAGTGTGATTTTGTAAATGGTCCAAGTTGAGCCAAAACAACACTGTAAGCTCCTCTCTTCTATGTGTGGGTTATATGTGTATTGTTCCAGTCATGGTATTGTGCCCTTCTTATTTTTTATGAAGGTATTAATATGTCTGCATCAGGAGTATCACTTACGTATGAGAGGGGATGATTATTTATCTGTAAATCCCCCCTTCCCACCGTACTCTGAGAGCAATAAGTTTGCAGACACACCCTCATTGGGTTAACAGAGATTGAACATCATTATTCTCCATTAATTATATCAAATATTGGGCACCCGCCCCAAAATTAGTGGCGTTATTGAAATCATCAATCTTGGACAGGATCTCCTAGCTGCAAATTTCCTAAACAGCTGTATAAACTGTTCTGCAGACAAGTCCTGAGACACTTGTAAATGAACTGCACTAGTAGCAGTGCAAGTAAATAAACATACATACACATTCAAGGGAACACCATCTGAATTACCCGTTAAAATTATTGGACCACTATAGTCCTCACCTGTTACATCAAATGGTTTTAACAATTGTACACATTCCCTTGGTAATGGTGGAGGACCTGAGTACGTATAGGTTCTGGCATCCACATGGCAACATATTAAACTAGATTTAGTAACCCGTTTTACACTTTGTTGTCCTTGTGGAATCCAGAAAGTTTCCCTAATACAGTTTAAGGTATCTTGTACACCACCATGCACTACATTTTTATGGGCATTTAAAATATTTAAAGTTGTCAGATAATGAGTTTTGGGCAGTAAGATAGAGTGTTTAGCATATTCACCCAATTTAGCATTTTGTAACCTACCTCTGCACCTAATTACATCATCCTCTAAATACAGCCCCAATTTATCTATTATTGAACCCTTTCCATTTTTCCTTTAATTATTAATTTAATTTCATCTCCATATATTTCTTCATGCAGCCAGTATTTCAGAAGATGTGAAAAATTATATGAGACATTCATTTTGTTTATAAATTTAAGCACTAACATTGTTACATTAATTAGTTTGGGTAAAGAAGAATACCTGTTGATATCAGTGGCTAACGAGGGACAATGTATGCCAGGGATGGGGTTTACTTATCTAGGTCTGGGGTGGTAGCACTGGCAACTGCAGTGGAGGGAGCAGTTAGGACTTTAAACTAGGAATAGTTAGTGGTATGGGTTTTGGCAGGAAAACAGTGAAGTCCCAGTGTAGTAATATTACGAGTTCTGGGGGAACTAGTAATAATAAGAACGAGGTAGATATTGAAAAGCCAGGGACCTTGGGTGATAAGGACAGTAATAGGTTTAGTAGAAAAATAGAAATGAGCAGGAAGGGTAAAGAGAAAGGAGAGTCTTTCAATGTTTATTATGCTAATTGCCGTAGTGCTAGGAATAAGATGGAGGAGTTGAGATTAGTTCCTAGTGCAGGTAACATTGATGTATTTGCCTTAACTGAGACGTGGTTTAATTCAAAAAGACGGGACATGCCTGCGGAATGTCATATTTAGGGTTTTAAATTGTTCCAAGTAGATAGAAGTATCGGGAAGGGGGATGGGGTGGCATTGTATGTCCGAGATCGCTTGAACTTTTGCATAAAAACGGGTATTAAGTCTGAAGTAACACATACAGAGTCTGTTTGGATAGAATTTTCAGAGGGGCATGAAAAACTGATTTTAGGAGTGATATACCGTCCCCCAAACTTAGATAGGGACCAAGGGAAACTACTGTGGGAGGAAATTGTTAAGGCCACAATGCACGATAATGTAGTAATTCTAGGAGACTTTAACTTTAGTCATATTGATTGGAATTTCTTGACAGGGAATTTAGAATCATACGACTTCTTAGAAGTAGTTCAGGATTGTTTTTTGAAGCAGTTTGTGACAGAACCTACAAGGGGAAATAACCTACTTGACTTAGTTATGGCAAACAATGAATCCCTTGTTAATAATTTAGAAATTTCAGAGGAACTGGGTGCTAGCGACCACACATCAATTACATTTAGCATTGAATGGAAGTACGATAGTAGCGATGACTCAATAACAGTCCCAGATTTTTGCTTAGCAGATTACGATGGGCTTAGAGAACACTTATCATCTGTTGAGTGGGGTAACGAAGAGAGCTATCAATATGACAGTTTTCTGAACACTATACATGCTGCTCAAAGAACGTTTATCCCATATAAAGAAATTAGATCAAATAGAAATGACCCAAAATGGATGAATAATAGGCTCAAATATCTACTAGGACATAAGAAAGGAATTTATAGGCGTATCAAAAGAGGTTAGGGTCATCTTATGAATCAGTATATTGACATTAAGAGGGACATTAAAAAGGGGATAAGAAAAGCTAAAAGGGACTATGAAATTAAAGTTGCTAGGGATTCTAAAACTAACCCAAAAAGTTTTTTCCAGGTCTATAGAACAAAAGTTAGAGATAAGATAGGTCCCCTTAAAAATAACTATGGGCACCTTACTGAAAAAGAATGAAATGTGCTCGATTTTAAATAATTATTTTCTCTCAGTTTTTACACAGGAAGACACTAACAATATTCCAGTAATTAATTTTTATAGTGGGCTAGAAGAAGATAAATTATATAACATCACAGTCACTAGTGAAATGGTTGTGAAGCAGATAGACAGACTGAAGGAAAATAAGTCGCCGGGTCCTGATGAGGTTTTTTCAAGGGTTCTTAAGGAATGCAAAATGTAACTCTGTGAACCATTAACTAATATTTTTAATTTATCTCTTCAAACGGGTGTAGTGTCTGATATGTGGAAGATGGCTAATGTAGTTCCTATTTTTAAAACAGGTGACAAGTCGTTACCGTCAAATTACCGCCCAATAAGCCTGACCTCAATTGTAGGCAAATTACTAGAGTCAATTATAGCTGAGATTATAAGAAGCCATCTCGATAAGCATAGCTTGATTAATGATACTCAGCATGGATTCACAAGAGGCTGGTCTTGTCTAACTAATTTATTAACTTTCTTCAGTAAAGCTTTTGAGGCTGTTGACCACGATAAAGAATTTGATATTATTTACTTAGATTTTAGTAAGGCTTTTGATATAGTTCCGGACCATAGACTGTTAAAGAATGTGGCAGCTCATGGCATTGGGGGAAAAGTGCTCTCGTGGATCGAGTCATGGCTCACTGACAGGAAGCAGAGAGTGTCCATAAATGGGGTTAAATCCGAGTGGGGATCTGTAACAAGTGGCGTTCCACAGGGATCAGTCTTGGGGCCCGTTGTTGTTAATAATATATATCAATGATCTTGATGAGGGAATTACTAGTGATATGAGCAAATTCGCCAATGACACAAAGATAGGTAGGATAATTTATTCAAACGTAGATGTTATGGAACTTCAGGAGGATTTAAACAAACTCTATTCTTGGTCAGAAAAGTGGCAGATACAGTTCAATGTAGATAAATGCAAGGTTCTGAAGCTTGGGAGTGCCCATAACCCTAGCACTTATAAGTTAAATGATGTAGAACTTAGCCATACAGATTGTGAAAAGGACTTGGGGGTTATGGTGAGCAGCAACCTTTTAAACCAAGACAGCAATGCCTAAGTGTACGTAATAAGGCAAATAGATTACTGGGATTTATATCAAGAAGTGTAAGCAACAGAAGTCCAGAGGTCATACTGCAGCTTTATACATCATTAGTAAGACCTCACCTAGATTATGCAGCTCAGTTCTGGTCTCCATATTACAAAATGGACATAAATTCGTTAGAAAACATTCAGCGTAGGATGACTAAATTAATACATAGCATTAGAAATCTTCCTTATGAAGAAAGATTGAAGACTCTTAAGTTACATTCACTTGTTAGACGAAGAATGAGGGGAGACCTGATCGAAATGTATAAGTGGAAGATAGGTATTAATAAAGGGGATATTAATAAGGTCTTGAGGATGTCCTCCAAGAGAGAACCCGCAGTAATGGATTTAAATTAGATAAGTTTAGATTTAGAAAGGACATAGGAAAGTATTGGTTTGGAAAAAAAGGGTAGTTGATGAGTGGAACAGTCTACCTAGTTGGGTTATTGAGGCTGGGACTTTGGGTAGTTTCAAATTTAGGTTGGATAAGTACATGAGTGGGAGGGGTTGGATTTGAGTGGGACTTTCACATCAGAGCTTAAATCTTGGGTGGCATTGAAAATTGGGTTGGGCAAATGTTTTGTTAGTGGGATGAATTGTAAAGGACCTGCCTAGTATGGGCCAACAGGCCTCCTGCAGTGTTCCTCCTTTCTTATGTTCTTATGTTCTTATTTCTTCTTCTTTCTTTCAACACATCGGCCATATCCCACCGAGGCGGTGTTTACCTGGAGTTTACCTGGAGAGAGTTCCGGGGGTCAACGCCCCCGCGGCCCGGTCTGAGACCAGGCCTCCTGGTGGATCACAGCCTGATCAACCAGGCTGTTGCTGCTGGCCCAAAAGAAAAAACGAAAGTTTCTCCTTTTACATTTAGTAATCTTTACAGGAAAAGGGGTTACTAGCCCATTGTTCCCGGTATTTTAGTTGACTTTTACAACACGCATGGCTTACGGAGGAAAGATTCTTATTCCACTTCCCCATGGATATAAAAGGAAAAGTAATAAGACCTAGAACTATTAAGATAAAATCAAAGAAAACTCAGATGAGTGTGTATAAATAAACATGTACAGGAGGGCCCCGCTTTACGGCGTTTCGCTTTACGGCGTTCCGCTAATACGGACATTTCAAATTATGACCAAAACTCGCTATATGGCTCCCCCCACCTGTCTTTCTAATACGGTCACAGCGGCCCACTGAGTTTGTTTACATTCTCCCTGAGCACATCTCCTTATTATGTCTGGAAACTTTTCAAAATTTCAAGTGTTTTAAAGTTATTTTATATTTTATATGTATTGTACTTGATAATTAAACTTGTGTACACCTGTACCTAAATAAACTTACACACTGTGCTGGCATGTAGGTACACATTAAAATCACTAAGAGTCTCTCTACTCTTGATGCAATAATAATAATAATAATAATAATAATAATAATAATAATAGTAATAATAATAGTAATAATCTCTTTGGCGCATTAATGTCGCATATTACGTTAATATAGACATTTCCCTTAATCTATCTATTATATTTTTTTCAAAATTATATAAGAAACACATTATGTAACACACAAACATGATACATGCACCCACAGTATAAAAATTTATACAAATATATACGAGATGTTTACCAAACGGTTTGTAGAAGTGTCGGAAGAATTACGTTTTCTCTAGCCCGTCACCTGTTACTAGGGATAACTGTAGAAAAATATTCCTTTCGTATGCCTTCACTTTATAGCTATAATTCTGTACTAACTTGTACACAGTGTAAGAGTATTTGTTTCGTGATTTAATTATTATAATAATAATAAAAATATTATAAGGTAAAAGTTTCACAAACTCGTACAAATGTACATGAATGAACTAAAACTGGACACGTATTAATACCATCTGACCGAGTGATCGTCCACAACCTGTTCAGTTTGTTTACGCTGTCTGAGCTCGGTGTATCATTAAATGTTGTATATTACGTTAATATACACATTTTCATTAATCCATCCGTGATATTTTTTTTCAAAATTATATAATAAACACGATACATAACATAAATACATAACAACATATGTGTAGAGAACCTAGGATAACCCAAAAAAGTCAGAGTGACTTACTTCCATTGCCTTCACTCAGAGCATCATTTCTTCTCAAAATGATGTTACATGAGAATGGGAGTGTTCTTCTTTATTTATTCTACCATATCAATGTAGAGACAACCTGTACACAATGTAACTTGTACACAAACCAGACGTGTACACTGTTTACAAAACTTACCTTCGCCTGGTTTGTTTACATAACTCTGCTGTCCTCTCTCATGCACTCATTCTTTCTCTCTGGTATGGTAGCCTGGTTGACCACACTTGATATTTTACAATAAATACTACTTATCTCACCCTATATTTTAAGGTAAGTAATGAGTGAACTGTATATACATTTTATCGCTCAGGGATGCTTAAATATCATAGAATAGTATGTGTGGGTGGGGTGGCCTGGTATGGTAGCCTGGCTGACACCATACATACCACACTTGATTTCTTACAATAAATACTACTTGTCTCACCCTATATTTTAAGGTAAGTAATGAGTGAACTGTATATACATTTTATCGCTCAGGGATGCTTAAATATCATAGAATAGTATGTGTGGGTGGGGTGGCCTGGTATGGTAGCCTGGCTGACACCATACATACCACACTTGATTTCTTACAATAAATACTACTTGTCTCACCCTAGATTAAGACTATAAATATTTTAAGGTAAGTAATGAGTGCACTGTGTGTGTATTGTACTTTTTTATTGTTTTTTGATGCCTGGTTCTATTGCTAACTTAATATATGTTAGTGTAAACTTGTTATCTAGTGTTTGTATGCATTTGTAAGTGGAAAAAAAGGGTGTTCCACTTTACGGCGGTTTCCGCTTTACGGCGGTAGCCTGGAACCTAACCCGCCGTATAAGTGGGGCCCTCCTGTACATGTATGTGTAGTGTGACCTAAGTGTAAGTAGAAGTAGCAAGACGTACCTGTAATCTTGCATATTTATGAGACAGACAAAAGACACCAGCAATCCTACCATCATGTAAAACAGTTACAGGCTTTCATTTTACACTCACTTGGCAGGACGGTAGTACCTCCCTGGGTGGTTGCTGTCTACCAACCTACTACCTATAATGTTCTTATTTATAAGGGGAAAAAAAGGGTGTTCCACTTTACGGCGATTTCCGCTTTATGGCAGTAGCCTGGATCCTAACCTGCCTTATAAGTGGGACCCTACTGTGCACTCAACAAACTTATCCCCCCATAATTTTTGCACTCTCTTTTGTCCCCTTTGCCTTTATACATGCATGCTCATGCCAATCCCTAGGTACCTTACCCTCTTACATATGTTTATTAAATAATAGCACCAACCACTCCAAAACTATATCCCCACCTGCTTTTAACATTTCTATCTTTATCCCATCAATCTCAGCTGCCTTACCCCCTATCATTTTACCTACTGCCTCACTAACTTCCCCCACATCACTACTGGCTCTTCCTCACTCCTACAAGATGTTATTCCTCCTTGCCCTATACACGAAATCGCAGCTTCCCTATCTTCATCAACATTTAACAATTCCTCAAAATATTACCTCCAAAATATCCTCTTTTTAATGTCCCTCTTAATGTCAATGTACTGATTCATAAGATGACCCTCACCTCTTTTGGTATGCCTATAAATTCCTTTCTTCTGCCCTAAAAGATATTTGAGCTTATTATTCATCCATTTTGGATAAATACAAGTATGAGAGAGTCATAGAAAAAATGAATATTGAACTTCGTCGAACATCTAATTGGGAGAAGAAATGGAGAATTACGACTAATCCTGACAAGGTCCTTGTTAGCACGATAGGATGTTTTGCATCAACCATTGAAGATAAAGGGGGTATCTCCATCAGAGGTACACCTGTAGCCATTAGAAACCCTAACAAGATCTTGGGATATGAAATAGACAGGCTGCTCCACTCAACATCTCATGTAACTAAAAAGATCAACACAGCCAAAGCCGGTCTTAGCAGACTCTTTCGATTCAATCAAGCCCCTCAACATGTCAAAAAACATCTGTATAAAATGATAATAAGACCTATACTTGAATACCCTTGTGTCCCAATATCATTAACAACAAAGACCAACATGCTACGGTTACAAAGGGTCCAGAATAGAGCTCTTCGATTTATTACCAATACCAGGAGGAGAGACAGAGTTAAAATGGCAGATTTACATACACAACAAGATATCACTGCCATAAATGTACGCCTTGACACCCTAAAAAAGAAACAACTTTATACAATGCAAGAACTATACATGCCAGATAGAGAACATCCTATACAAGTGATAAATACCACCGATTACACCATTAATACTCCACCTCACAGGACTCAAAGAATGACTCTCCCACAGAGGGTTCGTCGTTTTATTCATAGAGATGATTACCCTCGACCCATGATTTTGAGCAACTTACCTGACGAAGAAGATTGGATACTACCAGAACCCTTCTATGTATACTGAAAAAACCATCGCCCCCAATTAGGGAGACATCTTAAATAACTTTCTAATGTAAAACTATGCTATTGACTATTGTTGGACACCACCATTAAGAAGCTATTGTCACGAGCTCATAAACTGGCCAGAAAATACGTATTGCCTTTCCTGTCGTATGAATATCCGTTGTGCAATCGCGAAAAAAAAAAAAAAAAAAAAAGCAATTGCAACTTGTATAATTACAACCAATTCAGAGTCATGTACTTATATACATATTATATTTATGTGACTCTGATGGGTTAGTATTATTTTTTTTTATTATCACACCGGCCGATTCCCACCAAGGCAGGGTGGCCCGAAAAAGAAAAACTTTCACCATCATTCACTCCATCACTGTCTTGCCAGAAGGGTGCTTTACACTACAGTTTTTAAACTGCAACATTAACACCCCTCCTTCAGAGTGCAGGCACTGTACTTCCCATCTCCAGGACTCAAGTCCGGCCTGCCGGTTTCCCTGAATCCCTTCATAAATGTTACTTTGCTCACACTCCAACAGCACGTCATTATACCTCTTAAAAAATAATCTCAGTTCAAATACACTTTTTAAATTACACCAAAGTGGTTGGGCCACTTACCTTTTATATCCTACCTCTCCCCCCCCTCCAACCCTCTTCCAATATTTCCATCCTTACCCATCCTTCTTCCTTCCCCATCTTACCAAAGCTCTGGTCATTAGAAGCGAAGCGAAGCGAAGCGAAGCGAAACAGGATAAATGTTCTTTGGGAAGTATGTATAGTGTTCAGAAAACTGTCATGTTGATTGCTCTCTTCGTTACCCCAGTCAACAGATGATAAGTGTTCTCTAAGCCCTTCATAGTATGCTAAGCGAAAATCTGGGAATGTTATCATACTTCCATTCAATGCTAAATGTAATTGATTTGTGGTCGCTAGCACCAAGTTCCTTTGAAATTTCTAAATTATTAACAAGGGATTCCTTGTATGCCAGAACTAAGTCATGCAGGTTATTTCCTCATGTAGGTTCTGTCACAAACTGCTTCAAAAAACAGTCCTGAACTACTTCTAAAACGTCGGGAGATTCCTTACACAGTAAATCATTTTAGTCATCCTTCTCTGTATGTTCTCCAGTGAGTCTATATGCATCCTGTAGTAATGAGACCAAAACTGAGTGGCATAATTTAAATGAGGCCTCTCTAGTGATATAAAATAACTTTTGGGCTTCTGTTATTTATGCTTATAGAGGTGTAGATGAATGGTTCAGAGAACCCACATGTGTCAATTCTCAGAACCATTCATCTACAATCCTGTCAGACACTGCAACTCCTTGGGATCTTATTACTTGGGAATTCTTTGCTTGCCTAACCCTTGGGCATGACCTACTTTCATATTGGGCAAATGTGACACCACCTACGACTGCTGCACCTCTCCTGCCTACGGTATATAAGCTACTTCTCCACACATATGCTGTATTCTATTCAAGATTGATGGACTGACCACATTGACTCAAGGTTGAGGGACTGATTACCTCATTCTCCTCCTGTTCTTCACATTTTTCCTTTGTATGGACTGATGAAGCCACTGTGTGGCAAAATGTTTCCTCAATAAGATACCCAAGAGTTGCACATGTGTCTAATTTATCATACTTCTAGAGATAAATCCTAGTAATCTGTTAGCCTTGTTGCGCACACTAAGGCACTGCTGTCTTGGCTTTAGATTTCTACTTACCATGACTCCCAAGTCTTTTTCACATTCTGTATGATCAAGTTCTACTTCACATAGTTTATAGGTTAGAGGGTTATGTTCATTACACTTATCCATATTGAACTTCAGCTGCCATTTTTCAGACCAAGACATTAATTTGTCCAAATCCTCTTGGAGTTCATTGCTATCCTCCTCAGAATGTATTATACTGCCTATCTTTGTATCATCAGCAAATTTACTAATGTCACCCATAGTCCCTTCATCAAGGTTATTAGTGTAAATTATGAACAAGAGTGGGCCTAAAACTGATCAGTGTAGAATGCCATTAGTGACTAATCCCCATTCAGATTTGACCCCATTAATGGAAACTCTCTGCTTTCTATTGGTAAGCCATGCCTCTATCCATGCTAGAACTTTACCTCCTATACCATGAGCTGCCACTTTTCTTAAAGAGTCTCTTGTGAGGTACTCTATCAAAGGCTTTACTAAAATCCAAATAAACAATATCATATTCTTTTTCACTGTCTGCTGCCTCAAATGTTTTATTGAAGAATGTCAGTAAATTTGTCAGGTAGGAACGACCTCTTGTGGTCCCATGCTGAGATTCATTAATCAAATTATGTTCTTCAAGGTGACTTCTAATAACATCAGCTATAATTGATTATAATAACTTGTCCATTATAGATATCAGACTTATTGGATGGTAATTTGAAGGAGTGGATTTATCCCCTGATTTGAATATAAGAACCACATTAGCCATCTTCCACAACTCTGGCACAACACCAGTAAGGATAGACACATTAAACACACTTGTTAATAGATGACTAAGCTCCATCTTGCATTCCTTAAGTACCCTGGAAAACAACTCGTCGGGTCTCGGGGTCTTACTTTGCTTCAGTTTGTCTATCTGTTTGATAACCATGTCCCTCGTGACAGTAATATTAGTTAATTTGAATTCATCAGGAACTTAATAATTGTTAATTTCTGGAATCTCATTTATGTCTTCCTGTGTATAAACTGACAAAAAGTAGTCATTAAATAAGAAACACATTTCCAGTTTGTTATTCATCCATTCCCAGTTTTCAGAGGTCCTACTTTTTCCTCCACCTTCATCCTATACACTTAGAAGAATCCCTTTGGATTTGTCTTTTATTCATTAGCAACTCTAATTTCACAGTGACTTTTAACCTTTGTAATCCCCTTTTTTTACTTGTCTTTTAAGCTGAACATATTTGTCAGTAAGGTTAACCTCTCCTCTTCTGATGCGCCTATAAATTCCCCTTTTCTCCCCTAATAGATGCTTTAGCCTCCTATTAACCCATTTAGGATCATTATTATTAGACCTAATTTCTCTCTGGGGAATGTATATACTTTGAGCACAGTGTACATTAAGAAAAAAAAAATCATAAATGCTTCAGAAAACAGTCCTGAACAGTTTCCATAAAGTCACTGGACTTCAGATTACCAGTCAAAGAAGTCCAGTCAATTTGACTAGAGTTAAAATCTCCTACTATCACTACGTTATTGTGTCTAGAAGCCCTAACAATTTCGTCCCAAAGAAGTCTCCCTCTATCGTGATCCAAGCCTGGAGGTCGGTATATTGCACCTAGAATTAGTTTTTCTTAACCTTCTACAAACTCTACCCAAACGGATTCTGTTGCTGATCCATCTATTTTTATACCTGTTTTTATGCAACAATTAATATTTTCGCAAACATATAATGCAACTCCTCCCCCTTCCCATTACATCTATCCATATGGAACAGCTCAAACCCTTGAATATTACGCTCTGCAATCATACCCTGATTCTTTAAATCATACTACTTTTCAGTTAAAGCAATGACATCAAAGTTCCCAGCACATGCTACCAAATGTAGTTCAATAATCTTATTTCTTGCACTTCGACTGTTAGCATAAAATACCATCATATGTTTTTTCTTCTCCACATTTTTCCTATTCATCTTTGAATTTACACAATTTCTGAAATTATCATTACCCAGAGTTACTCCATGAGTGTTATTAATAAGATTCTTAATATCAGAGCATAAGTCAATAAATCCATACTCATTATTTATCATTTGGAAACCCATACCTCTAATTAATCCTAGTTTAAATTCCTAACAACTCCCTCAACTGAGCTAGCAAGAAAACCCACACCTGCCCTGGATAAGTGAACCCCATCCCTGGCCATAGAAGTTGTCCCAGTTGTCAATGAATGGTACTGCATTATCCTTACAGTGTTTATTCAGCCAACAGTTAATACCAATTGCTCTGGACAACCAATCATTTCCAACACCAATTCTTGGCAAAATGCCGCATATAACAGGGCGCCCCCCCTTGTTCCTAATTATTTTTATTGCTGTCCTGAACCTTCTAACTAAATCCTCACTTCTACGCTTGCCTACATCATTGCCTTCAGCACTGAGGCAGATAATAGGATTTATCCCATTACCATTCGTGATGTCAAGCTGGCTAACATTATCCTCCCTTCCAGCTCCATGAAAGCAAACCTTCTGTCTCCTACTCCTGTCCTTCAAGCAGAAGGCCCTAGCCATGTACCTAACCTGGCTATCCCCAACAACAACAATATTCTTACCTTCCTTGGTGTCATTCGTCGTGACGTTCCCAGTAGTCGACTCTCATTCGTCGGGTAGCACGGAGAATGCATTAGATGTTTCTAAAACAGTTTCCACTGCAGTTTCTTTCTTCTTCATCGTTTCTGCCTTTCCATTCGTCTTCTTGATCATCAACTTTGTTCCATGCTGTCCAGTCACTGTCCAGGTTCCCTTCTTGACCTTAGGACTCGCTTCAGGAGGATTACTATGAATCCTCTTGTTTTCCTCAATCAATCGCCATATCTCCATCTTCACCTCCCTCAGTTCTTCCTTAAGCTGCTGGTAAAGTTGCTCGATGGAGGGCATCTGGGTTCAGTCCACGTAGAGCACACTAGACACATCCTCACTAAGTACACATCACCACTGAGCTAAGTACAGGTCACCACTGAGTTAAGATAAGATAAGATTTCGTTCGGATTTTTAACCCCGGAGGGTTAGCCACCCAGGATAACCCAAGAAAGTCAGTGCGTCATCGAGGACTGTCTAACTTATTTCCATTGGGGTCCTTAATCTTGTCCCCCAGGATGCGACCCACACCAGTCGACTAACACCCAGGTACCTATTTGCTGCTAGGTGAACAGGACAACAGGTGTAAGGAAACGTGTCGAAATGTTTCCACCCGGGCCCTCCGTGTGTGAAGCGGGAGCTTTAGCCACCAGGCCACCGGGTCACCACTGAGCTAGGACATGTCACCACTGAGCTAAGTACAGGTCACCACTGAGCTAAGTACAGGTCACCACAGCTAAGTACAGGTCACTACTGACCTAAGTACAGGTCACCACTGAGCTAACAGGTCACCACTGAGCTAGGACATGTCACCACTGAGCTAAGTACAGGTCACCACTGAGCTAAGTACAGGTCACCACTGAGCTGCCTGTTGTGCAGTCCTTGAGTGATGGTGAAATTGTTGAAATGGTTTAAATACAAATAAGCATGTGATAACTGGTTTGGAAACTGACAGCCTGAAGAATTGAGACACTTATGCAAAATATGGGAATCTTTGATGAAGAAACGTTTTGCCAAACAGTGGCTTCATCAGTCCAATACAAAGCAGGAAGGCATAAGGAGAGAAGTTTGAGGTAATCAGTCCCTCAGCCTGGAATCGATGTGTTCAGTCCCTCACTCACAAGAGTATTTGTCATATGGTTAAAAAAATCTGGTGTTCTATGACTGTCCTGCAAAATCCGCACCCTCATCTGCATCCGGGAGGATGGCAAGATATGACATCTGCAGTCTGCTTCCGCATTGTACTGCAAGCAGATATCCGTGTTTGCATCCACAAAACAAGTAGGTTAGACATCTGAATACATATCCACATCCACGGATATCTAAATTTTCACATCCAATGCATCCCTACTATGCATACAGTGGACCCCCAGTTAACGTTAATAATTCGTTCCTGAGAGCTCATCGTAAAGCAAAATTATCGTAAAGCGAATCAATTTTCCCCATAAGAAATAATGGAAATCAAATTAATCTGATCAAGACACCCAAAAGTATGAAAAAAAACTTTTACCACATGAAATATTAAGTTTAAGGCAATAGAATAATTACAATAACAATAATAGCAATAGAATAAACACAATAGAATAATTGACACTTACCTTTAATGAATATCTGGTGATGATTGATGGGATGGGAGGAGGGGAGAGTGTCGAAGTTTTTAATGTTTAGAAGGGGAATCCCCCTCCATTAGGACTTGAGGTAGCAAGTCCTTTTCCTGGGTTACTTCCCTTCTTCTTTTAATGCCACTAGGACCAGCTTGAGAGTCACTGGACTTCTGTCCCACAACATATCTATCCATAGAGACCTGTACCTCTCGTTCCTTTATGACTTTCCTAAAGTAGTTCACAACATTGTCAGTGTACAGGTTGCCAACACGGCTTGCAGTAGCTGTGTCAGGGTGATTTTCATCAAAAAAGGATTGCACTTCAAGCCACTTTGCACACATTTCCTTAATCTTTGAAGTAGGCAACTTCATCAATTTCTCTATCCCCTCCTCCGAAGCAGTTTCCTTAGGTCTGGCCTGTTGCTGTTGAAGATGATCTAGCAGCTCATCAGTGGTTAGCTCATCATTGTCCTCCTCCACCAACTCTTCCACATCCTCCCCATTAACCTCCAACCCCAAGGACTTTCCCAATGCCTAGCCTCAAACCCTTCAAAATCTCTCTTGTCTACACATTCTGGCCACAGTTTCTTCCAAGCAGAGCTCAAGGTCCTCTTAGTCACTCCCTCCCAAGCCTTACCTATAAGGTTTACACAGTTGAGGATATTAAAGTGATCCTTCCAAAACTTCTTTAGAGTCAAGAGAGTATCTGTGGTCACTTCAAAGCACCTTTCAAACATAGCTTTTGTGTACAGTTTCTTGAAGTTGGAAATGGCCTGCTGGTCCATGGGCTGCAGGAGAGGAGTGGTATTAGGAGGCAAAAACTTGACCTTAATTAAGCTTATGTCCCCACAAAGTCACTCTGACAAGTCTGTAGGATGACCAGGGGCACTAACACCAGGAGGCACTTAAGGCCTAATTTCTTTTCAATTAGGTCATTTTTCACAGTGGGGGCAAATGCATGGTGTAACCAGTCATAGAAAAAGTCCCTAGTGACCCATGCCTTAGTGTTTGCCCTCCACAGCACACACAAATTAGCCTTGAGGATATTCTTTTGCCTGAACTCTCTGGGAGTTTCCGAGTGATACACCAATAAAGTCTTCACTTTGCAATCATCACTAGCATTGGCACACATCAACAGAGTAAGCCTGTCTTTCATAGGCTTATGTCCTGGGAATGCCTTTTCCTCCTGAGTAATGTAAGTCCATCTTGGCAATTTCTTCCAAAACAGGCCTGTTTCGTCACAATTAAACACTTGTTCAGGTTTCAGTCCTTCAGCCTCTATGTACTCCTTGAATTCATGCACATATTTTTCAGCCGCTTTGTGGTCTGAACTGGCAGCCTCACCATGCCTAATCACACTATGTATGCCACTACGATTCTTAAATCTTTCAAACCAACCTTTGCTGGCCTTAAATTCACTCACATCACCACTAGTTGCAGGCATTTTTCTAATTAAATCGTCATGCAACTGCCTAGCCTTTTCACAAATGATCGCTTGAGAGATGCTATCTCCAGCTATCTGTTTTTCATTTATCCACACCAGTAACAGTCTCTCAACATTTTCTAACACTTGCGATCGCTGTTTTGTAATCACAGTTGCACCTTTTGCAAGAACAGCTTCCTTGATAGCCGTTTCCCTGCTCACTATAGTAGAGATGGTTGATTGGGATTTACTATACAACTTGGCCAGGTCCGACACATGCACTCCACTTTCATACTTTGCAATTATCTCTTTCTTCATTTCAATAGTCATTAGCACCCTTGGTCTCGAAGGGTTGGCACTAGAAGCTTTCTTGGGGCCCATGGTGACTTATTTTGCAGAAACAAGCACCAGAAACAGTGATAATATGGATAATATGGAATGTACCGAATGTATCCTTAGATGCGCGCACACTGGCTGGCTTGTAAACACTGGCACACACGGGGCAGTTTAGACCACATGTGGACACGTCTCGTACGAATCGTATGGCGTACTGGGTTTTGTAACGGGAGCCGAGGCAAATTTTTTGTGAAATAACGCTTCGGATACCGGATTTATCGGTTACCGATGACTTTGCGAACCGGGGGACCACTGTACTGACCATTCAGACCCATTCTCTCATATGTAGGCCTGCCAGCTATCTCCTGCAAGATTGAAAGCCACTAGAATTTTGGCATAGTACTACGGGATTGACACTGCCTTCTAAGCCATAATATATTGGGACTGACAGTGAATGTGTTAAAATTGACAATTTTATTTAGTGAAACGTGATAATAGAAAAAAATTCTTTTCTTGTTCAGTATGTGTTGTTGGTAATTGTGGAATATTGTACTATACTGACTCATGTTTCTATTGCAGAAGTATTTTGTGGAAGACTACCAGGTTGTGTCTTGTCAGACACTACATATTCAGTACTTCAAGAAGCACCAGTGCAAGTGTCTTGAACAACAACTGATATTGCAGAAGTATTTTGTGGAAGACTACCAGGCTGTGTCTTGCCAGACACTATATCTTCATTACTTCAAGAAGCACCAACTGATATTGCAGAAGTATTTTGTGGAAGACTACCAGGTTGTGTCTTGCCAGACACTATATCTTCAGTACTTCAAGAAGCACTAGTGTAAGTGTCTTGAACAACAACTGATATTGCAGAAGTATTTTGTGGAAGACTACCAGGTTGTATCCTGCCAGACACTATATCTTCAGTACTTCAAGAAGCACCAGTGTAAGTGTCTTGAACAACAACTGATATTGCAGAAGTATTTTGTGGAAGACTACCAGGTTGTGTCTTGCCAGACACTATATCTTCAGTACTTCAAGAAGCACTAGTGTAAGTGTCTTGAACAACAACTGATATTGCAGAAGTATTTTGTGGAAGACTACCAGGTTGTGTCTTGCCAGACACTATATCTTCAGTACTTCAAGAAGCACCAGTGTAAGTGTCTTGAACAACAACTGATATTGCAGAAGTATTTTGTGGAAGACTACCAGGTTGTGTCTTGCCAGACACTATATCTTCAGTACTTCAAGAAGCACTAGTGTAAGTGTCTTGAACAACAACTGATATTGCAGAAGTATTTTGTGGAAGACTACCAGGTTGTATCTTGCCAGACACTATATCTTCAGTACTTCAAGAAGCACCAGTGTAAGTGTCTTGAACAACAACTGATATTGCAGAAGTATTTTGTGGAAGACTACCAGGTTGTATCTTGCCAGACACTATATCTTCAGTACTTCAAGAAGCACCAGTGTAAGTGTCTTGAACAACAACTGATATTGCAGAAGTATTTTGTGGAAGACTACCAGGTTGTGTCTTGCCAGACACTATATCTTCAGTACTTCAAGAAGCACCAGTGTAAGTGTCTTGAACAACAACTGATATTGCAGAAGTATTTTGTGGAAGACTACCAGGTTGTATCTTGCCAGACACTATATCTTCAGTACTTCAAGAAAGGCAACATCTGTTTTTCTTTTGAAATTTTAACTAGCTAAGTATTACTAATTGAACAATTTTACTTTTGATATTGGGAATTCTATCTAACTATGCATGGTAGTTAATAAAAAATACAAGCTAGTAATATTGTAATTAATAATATTCAGAAAAAATATCTTTAAAAACAAGCTAAAATAATAATAAAAATTATGTTGAGTGTATCTGCATTGTACTAGTTCATATATTACTCTTTTAACATACAAAAATAAAATTATGATAGTGTTTTAATACACAATATAAACTTTATTAGTGTTCTTAAGTAGGGAAAGTTTTATTTAAATAAATCTTATCATGAGAATATGTTCATAAGGAAAACTGTGTTCAGTGTCCAAAATAATTGAAAAAAAAATCTTGAAATAGACGTGAGTACAGTAGTAAGATTAACTATACCACTGTTGCATGACTAAAATATTTGAAATAAAATACCATTGTTTAAAAGATATGGAAAAACATAAAGAACATAAAACATATCAGTGTTCAGAGTGTCTGAAATGTTTTAGTGCAAAAAGCAGTCTTGTGACACATATGAGAGTACATACAGGAGATAAACCATATCAATGTTCAGAGTGTTTGAAATGTTTTAGTGTAAAAAGCAGTCTTGTTAAACATATGAGTGTACATACAGGAGATAAACCACATCAATGTTCAGAGTGTCTAAAATGTTTTAATAGAAAAGACAATCTTGTGACACACATGAGATTACATACAGGAGATAAACCGTATCAATGTTCTGAGTGTTTGAAATGTTTTAGTCAAAAAGGCCATCTTGTGATACATATGAGAGTACATACAGGAGATAAACCATATCAGTGTTCAGAGTGTCTAAAATGTTTTAGTAAAAAATGCCATCTTCTGAGTCATACGAGAGTACACACAGGAGATAAGCCATATCAATGTTCAGATTGTCTGAAATGTTTTAGTGTGAAATACAGTCTTGTAAAACATATGAGAGTACATACAGGAGATAAACCATATCAGTGTTCAGAGTGTTTGAAATGTTTTAGTGTAAATGGCAGTCTTGTGGCACATATGAAAATACATACAGGAGATATACCACATCAGTGTTCAGAGTGTCCAAAATGTTTTAGTACAAAAAGTCATCTTGTGACACATATGAGAGTACATACAGGAGATAAACCGTATCAATGTTCTGAATGTTTGAAATCTTTTAGTCAAAAAGGCAGTCTTGTGAAACATATGAGAGTACACACAGGAGATAAACCATATCAATGTTCAGATTGTCTGAAATGTTTTAGTGAAAAAGGCTATCTTGTGAGACATATGAGAGTACATACTGGAGATAAACCATATCAATGTTCAGAGTGTCTAAAATGTTTTAGTCAAAAAGGCAGTCTTGTGAGACATACACAAGTACATTCAGGAGATAAAACATGTTAGTGTTGAATGTTTCAGGAATGTTTTAGTTATAAACTCATCAGAATGTATAAAATGAATGTACCATAACAGTCTTGAGTGTGAAATATGTTACTAATAATAATAATAATGTCTTTACTACAAGTACATGTACAAGGTATACAGGCCTAACTGACATCAATGACATACTACTATATACAAACCCCCTTGTATTGCTGGGCATTTCTCACAAATTGGGTCCTTGTCCCAGGATGTAACTTTTCCAGTCCATTAACTCCTAGGTACCCATTTTGCTGATGGGTGAACATAAACAGTGTAAAGAAATGCCCAATGTTTCTACCCTCACCCTCTTCAAGGGGGGCTTCTTGGCATGGTGAAGAAGCTCTTGGTCTGAGGAATTAGACCTGTTGGTCTCCTTCCTCAGACTGAACCTAATTACCCCCAATCCTCCCTTCCCTATCCCTACCTCCCCATCCTCCTTTTTGCTTTCCTCCTCCTCCCCACCCCTCTCTTATTCCCTTCCTCTTTTTGGCCTTTGGAATTCTTCCCACAGGCATGCTAGTTCCTAGACTGGGGGAAGGGTACCAGGGTCCATCTCATTCCGTTGAGGTTCTTGGCGGTGGTGTAGTTTGCCATGGAATCTGGATCGCCTGAGGATGTCCTGATCTCTCTCCAGTCTCCCAGGGAGTGGCTTTGGGTGTCTTTCAGGCGATGGGTGTATCTCTGGAGGCTGCCTTTCAGATTCAAGGGGTGGTGGTCAAGGGAGGTATGCTTTGTGATGGATATCCGGCCACCCTCTCTTTTGTCCACCAAGGTAGCTCGGCAGATGTGAGGTTGTTATCCCGGATTGCTGGTTTACTGGATGAAGGGTTGGGTATGGCACAGGTTCCATGCTGCATCTGTGCTATTTGCAGTACTGAGGTCTACCTGGGTTTCAACTGACTCCTTCGATATGGCTGACTTCCGCTCTCCTTTGACTATGCTTCTGACCTCTCCCTCTATGGCGCAGCAGTTTTTGAATCGCCAACCTGTCACATGTTGGACCAACTCCAGTCCCACTCCTAAACACAAATGACAGTTGCCTGATGATACTTCTTTGCCACCTCATTCTACTCAGAAAAGACTGTCACGTCATGTATTCCTTTTCCACACTCAGTTTCAGAATGCACAATGGACTAAATTCTTTGCTTTACGACTGACTTCCTCTATTTGCCTATCTTTCTGACCATAATATTGGCAATGCACTCCTATGCCATGTTGGTAGAGATATTTCCTTTCACACTCTCAAGAGCAGTACATGCATCATCACTGTCCAGAATGCTACCCAAGCTCATGATCTTTCTCTTTTTTTCACATATCGATACTATTCCTGTCACTACCAAAAAACATCATTCTTGTAGTGGTACTGTCATTCTGTCCCATACCATAGTCCAACAGAATTTCCAAAATGTGGCAATGACATTCTCCAACAGCTGGAGCTCCAAGATCTCCCAATCCTCAAAGTAGACACTTATGTCCTTCCTGCCCACGGGTGTTGACTATACCCTTGCAATGTGGCTCGATTAACTTTCAACAACCGTGAACTCCCATCCTCTGTTTATGTAGCAGGACATCATTTACAAATTTGAAAGGTGATCCCTACACTGCAACAGTGTAGAAATTACTGACAATTTGGTCACCCAACAAACAACAAAATACCTTTCATCCGTGGACTGCTTGCAAAGGCAAAGGCAATGTTCGCGGCTTTCACTGAGACCCACATAAAGGATCACTTGGACAGCGAAATATGGATCCCAGGTTACAACCTACAGTAGGGCCCCACTTATACGGCGGGTTAGGTTCCAGGCTACCGCCGTAAAGCGGAAACCGCCATAAAGTGGAACACCCTTTTTTTCCACTTACAAATGCATACAAACACTAGATAACAAGTTTACACTAACATATATTATGTTAGGAATAGAACCAGGCATCAAAAAACAATAAAAAAGTACAATACACACATAGTGCACTCATTACTTACCTTAAAATATTTATAGTCTTAATCTAGGGTGAGACAAGTAGTATTTATTGTAAGAAATCAAGTGTGGTATGTATGGTAGTCAGCCAGGCTACCATACCAGGCCACCCCACCCACACATACTATTCTATGATATTTAAGCATCCCAGAGCGATAAAATGTATATACAGTTCACTCATTACTTACCTTAAAATATAGGGTGAGATGAGTAGTATTTATTGTAAAAAATCAAGTGTGGTATGTATGGTAGTCAGCCAGGCTACCATACCAGGCCAACCCACCCACACATACTATTCTATGATATTTAAGCATCCCAGAGCGATGAAATGTATATACAGTTCACTCATTACTTACCTTAAAATATAGGGTGAGATGAGTAGTATTTATTGTAAAAAATCAAGTGTGGTATGTATGGTAGTCAGCCGGGCTACCATACCAGAGAGAAAGAATGAGTGCATGAGAGAGGACAGGCACAGAGTTACGTAAACAAACCAGGCGAAGGTAAGTTTTGTAAACAGTTTACACGTCTGGTTTGTGTACAAGTTACATTGTGTACAGGTTGTCTCTACATTTATACGGTAGAATAAATAAAGAACACTCCCATTCTCATGTAACATCATTTTGAGAAGAAATGATGCTCTGAGTGAAGGCAATGGAAGTAAGTCACTCTGACTTTTTTGGGTTATCCTAGGTTCTCTACACATATGTTGTTATGTATTTATGTTATGTATCGTGTTTATTATATAATTTTGAAAAAAATATCACGGATGGATTAATGAAAATGTGCATATTAACGTAATATACAACATTTAATGATACACCGAGCTCAGACAGCGTAAACAAACAAACTGAACAGGTTGTGGACGATCACTCGGTCAGGCGAAATAGACGGTATTAATACATGTCCAGTTTTAGTTCATTCATGTACATTTGTAAGAGTTTGTGAAACTTTTACCTTATAATATTTTTATTATTATTATAATAATTAAATCACGAAACAAATACTCTTACACTGTGTACAAGTTAGTACAGAATTATAGCTATAAAGTGAAGGCATACGAAAGGAATATTTTTCTACAGTTATCCCTAGTAACAGGTGACGGGCTAGAGAAAACGTAATTCTTCCGACACTTCTACAAACCGTTTGGTAAACATCTCATATATATTTGTATAAATTTTTATACTGTGGGTGCATGTATCATGTTTGTGTGTTACATAATGTGTTTCTTATATAATTTTGAAAAAAATATCATAGATAGATTAAGGGAAATGTCTATATTAACGTAATATGCGACATTAATGCGCCCAAGAGATTATTATTATTTTTTTTTTATTTTTTTTATTATCACACCGGCCGATTCCCACCAAGGCAGGGTGGCCCGAAAAAGAAAAACTTTCACCATCATTCACTCCATCACTGTCTTGCCAGAAGGGTGCTTTACACTACAGTTTTTAAACTGCAACATTAACACCCCTCCTTCAGAGTGCAGGCACTGTACTTCCCATCTCCAGGACTCAAGTCCGGCCTGCCGGTTTCCCTGAATCCCTTCATAAATGTTACTTTGCTCACACTCCAACAGCACGTCAAGTATTAAAAACCATTTGTCTCCATTCACTCCTATCAAACACGCTCACGCATGCCTGCTGGAAGTCCAAGCCCCTCGCACACAAAACCTCCTTTACCCCCTCCCTCCAACCCTTCCTAGGCCGACCCCTACCCCGCCTTCCTTCCACTACAGACTGATACACTCTTGAAGTCATTCTGTTTCGCTCCATTCTCTCTACATGTCCGAACCACCTCAACAACCCTTCCTCAGCCCTCTGGACAACAGTTTTGGTAATCCCGCACCTCCTCCTAACTTCCAAACTACGAATTCTCTGCATTATATTCACACCACACATTGCCCTCAGACATGACATCTCCACTGCCTCCAGCCTTCTCCTCGCTGCAACATTCATCACCCACGCTTCACACCCATATAAGAGCGTTGGTAAAACTATACTCTCATACATTCCCCTCTTTGCCTCCAAGGACAAAGTTCTTTGTCTCCACAGACTCCTAAGTGCACCACTCACTCTTTTTCCCTCATCAATTCTATGATTCACCTCATCTTTCATAGACCCATCCGCTGACACGTCCACTCCCAAATATCTGAATACGTTCACCTCCTCCATACTCTCTCCCTCCAATCTGATATTCAATCTTTCATCACCTAATCTTTTTGTTATCCTCATAACCTTACTCTTTCCTGTATTCACCTTTAATTTTCTTCTTTTGCACACCCTACCAAATTCATCCACCAATCTCTGCAACTTCTCTTCAGAATCTCCCAAGAGCACAGTGTCATCAGCAAAGAGCAGCTGTGACAACTCCCACTTTGTGTGTGATTCTTTATCTTTTAACTCCACGCCTCTTGCCAAGACCCTCGCATTTACTTCTCTTACAACCCCATCTATAAATATATTAAACAACCACGGTGACATCACACATCCTTGTCTAAGGCCTACTTTTACTGGGAAAAAATTTCCCTCTTTCCTACATACTCTAACTTGAGCCTCACTATCCTCGTAAAAACTCTTCACTGCTTTCAGTAACCTACCTCCTACACCATACACTTGCAACATCTGCCACATTGCCCCCCTATCCACCCTGTCATACGCCTTTTCCAAATCCATAAATGCCACAAAGACCTCTTTAGCCTTATCTAAATACTGTTCACTTATATGTTTCACTGTAAACACCTGGTCCACACACCCCCTACCTTTCCTAAAGCCTCCTTGTTCATCTGCTATCCTATTCTCCGTCTTACTCTTAATTCTTTCAATTATAACTCTACCATACACTTTACCAGGTACACTCAACAGACTTATCCCCCTATAATTTTTGCACTCTCTTTTATCCCCTTTGCCTTTATACAAAGGAACTATGCATGCTCTCTGCCAATCCCTAGGTACCTTACCCTCTTCCATACATTTATTAAATAATTGCACCAACCACTCCAAAACTATATCCCCACCTGCTTTTAACATTTCTATCTTTATTCCATTATTATTATTATTATTATTATTATTATTATTATTATTATTATTATTATTGCATCAAGAGTAGAGAGACTCTTAGTGATTTTAATGTGTACCTACATGCCAGCACAGTGTGTAAGTTTATTTAGGTACAGGTGTACACAAGTTTAATTATCAAGTACAGTACATATAAAATATACAATAACTTTAAAACACTTGAAATTTTGGAAAGTTTCAAGACATAATAAGGAGATGTGCTCAGGAAGAATGTAAACAAACTCGGTGGGCCGCTGTGACCGTATTAGAAAGACAGGTGGGGGGAGCCGTATAGCGAGTTTTGGTCATAATTTGAAATGTCCGTATTAGCGGAACGCCGTAAAGCGAAACGCCGTAAATCGGGGCCCTGCTGTATACAGATGTGACAGAGTGAACAGGCAAAAGGGGGGGGGTTGGCCTGTAATATGCTCTCCCCGGACTTTATCCAAGCTGAAGGTGTCCCCCAGGGATGTGTTCTGAGCACAACACTTTTTCTCCTTGCTATTAATGATTTGGCCTCTAGTCTTCCATCAAATATTTGGTCATCACTCTATGTTGATGACTTCGCTATTGCCTGTGCAGGCGCTGACTGTCACCTCATTACAGTTTCTCTCCAACATGCAGTCGACCGTGTTTCCAATTGGGCCACCACACGTGGGTTTAAATTTTCCAGCACTAAAACCCACCAAATTACTTCCACTAGACGCTCTGTCATCTCTGATCATCCTTTGTACCTCTAGGGCTCCCGTATCCCTGAACGTGATACAGTCAAGTTTCTGGGCCTCCTCTTTGATCGTAGGTTATCCTGGAAACCTCACATTACCTCTCTGAAGGCAACTTGTCACAGCCGGCTGAACCTTCTTAACCCTTTGACTGTTTCCGACGTATAAATACGTCTTACGAGCCAATGTTTCTGACGTATTTATACGCATAAATTCTAGCAGCTTCAAATCAAGCAGGAGAAAGCTGGTAGGCCCACATGTGAGAGAATGGGTCTCCATTGTCAGTGTGCACCATATAAAAAAAATCGGGGAGCCAGTGGTGCATTGTGGGAATGCCATTTCAATTGTCCTTTTTCAGCATGTCTAGCGGTAAGAAATATGTGATTCCCCAGCAAATCTGGGACTCTTCTCTTCCCAAGTGATGCTCTAACACAGATGGAAGTGTCAGTGAAGATCAATTTCATGATTTGGAGGAGTTTGAGACCAAAAGCAATGGAGGAGGAGGAGGGGAGGAAGAGGAGGAGGAGGGGAGGAAGAGGAGGAGGAGGAGGAAGAAGAAGAAGAAGATGTAATAATATTGTTCCCTTGAAGCAAGAAAAAAAAAAGTCCACCCCATGACAGTGACAAGATAAGGGGAGATAACATCTGATAAGAGCTGACTTTGATGAGCGTAAACGAGGGTAGAGCTGATAAGGAAATATTGCATGACCATCGCCCTCCCTTTGTTTTTGCTGGTACACAAACATTTCTGTCTGTCTATTTGTCTGTCTGTCAAGCTCCCTGTCTGTCCATCTAGCTCTCTGTCTCAGAGAGAGCCACAAGACTGTGTCATCACGTTTACTCACATCTTCAAGCAGAGTATAGCACTTTGTCTGGATTTCTTGGGTTATCCTAGGTAATTTACACTATGTATACTTGTATTTATGTGTACCTGTGAGACAGAGATAGGCAGACAGATAGAAAGAGAGACAGATTGAAAGATATAGAATGAGGGAGAAAGATAATTAGATAGAATGGAGGAGGGGAAGCAGCATCCGACCCCATTGTTTTGACAGGCGGGAGGGGGAGTGAGTAATGAGACAATATGTCACTTTGACAGCTGCCGACTTCTGACTCAAAACAATTATAAGCCACACACTCGCACACAAGACAAGGAGGAGGAGGAGAAGAAGGAGGAGGATTGTTTGTTTTTGTAAAGTTTTGTAAACAATATATTGATAATTATGTTTGTGTGCTTATTGTGTTGTATACAACGAGTGTATATATGTACATTGCACCTTACTTTGGTCTCATAGGCCACATAAGTTATGTGAAAAAATAAAATAGTGAAAAAAACAAAAAACCTTCAATTACAAGTAAACTAAAGTTTACCGGGTGAGCGGCAGTCGCCGCTGTTGCCATACGCTGCTCATTTTCTGCAAACTTCATGGCTCTATATCTCGGTAAGTACCGATGGCAATTTTTTTTTTTTGGACTAAAACACTCAGAAAAATAATCTTAACATTTTCATAAGAAAAAATAATTTTTTTTTTTTTGAATATTTGGCGACATAGAATGACAGTTTCAGAGAGGGGCCTGAAACAGTCAAAGGGTTAAAACCCTTGCTCATCTTTCATGGGGAGCTGATTGTCACACCCCCCTTCGCCTACATTCCACCCTTATTTTATCGAAACTTGATTATGGTGACCAGATCTATTCAGCGGCATCTCCTGCTACTCTCTCTAGCCTTAACCCCATTCATCACCAAGGATTACGTTTATGTCTTGGTTATTTTCGCTCTTCCCCTGTCGAGAGCCTCTATGCAGAAGCGAACATTCCATCCTTATCTGATCGCCGTGATGCCCATTGCCTGCGCTACTATGTACGCTCTCATGATCTCCGCAATCCTTCCATTTATAGAATGGTCACTGATATTAGTAGACATTCTTTATTTGTTCGTCTCCCCTGTTTACTCCGTCCCTTCTCTCTTCGCCTTCATTCGCTCTTGTCTTCTCTTCAACTACCACCTTTCTATGTACATGTAGCATCTCACTTTTCCCTACCCCCCTGGGAAGTTCCAGCTGTTCGAGTCTGTTCTTTCTCCCTCCCTTGCTCAAAAGCCCAACTGTCTGTGGTCGCTTCCCGCTCTCTTTTTCTTGACCACTTTCACTCTCATTCTCATCCCATTGCTGTGTACACAGATGGCTCTAAGTCTTCTGACGGCATAGGATTCGCAGCAGTGTTTCCGGACAGTGCCGTACAAGGGCATTTACTATCTTCGGCTAGTATTTTTACTGCTGAATTATATGCCATCCTTACAGCATCTATGCCTGTGTCATCATTTGTGGTTGTCTCAGACTCCCTTAGTGCTTTACAGGTATACTAAAATTTGATACACCTCACCCCTTAGTCCTCTGTATCCAACTTTGGCTATGCCGCATCTTTACCAAGCATAAAGATATTGTTTTTTGTTGGGTCCCTGGTCATGTTGACATACAGGGCAATGAACAGGCAGACACTGCTGCGCAGTCAGCAGTACATGATCTACCAGTTTCTTATAGAGGTATTCCATTTAGGGACTATTTTGCTGCAATATCTTCCCACCTTCACACCCGTTGGCAACAATGTTGGTCTACTATTCTTGGCAACATACTTCAATCTATTAAACCGAGTATAGGTTACTGGCCGTCTTCTTATCACCAGTGTCGAGGTTGGGACACTACTCTCTCCCGTCTTCGCATTGGCCATACTCATGGATATCTCATGGAGAGGCGTCTTGCTCCTCTCTGTGAGAATTGCCAAGCTCCATTATCAGTCAGCCACATTCTGTTGGACTGCCCACTTTATCATTGAGCACGCAGAATTTACCTCTGTCGTCGTCTTTGCTCCGCTGCTCTCTCTTTACCTTCCCTTCTCGCTGATGAACCCACCTTTCATCCGGACTCTCTCATTGACTTTTTGACAACAACTGACTTCACAAATTCTGATACCTTCAGCCCTTTCTACTTCAATCTCTTGCTACCCTCTACCCCCGTACTATCCCCTGCCCCGCTGTTTTCTATAACCTGCTGATCATCCCTCCTCCCTTCTGCCATCCAATACCCTCGCTTCCTTCCCTACCCTGCAGCGCTGTATAGCCCTTGTGGCTTAGCGCTTCTTTTTGATTATAATAAAATGTGATTCCCATGGCATTCAGTTAGAGGCTTTTCTTGCCACCCACCCCCTCCATGTTTTAAATACAGGTACTCACACCCATTTTGATCCTCGGACTCACACTCTCTCTTGCATCAATCTCTCAGCCTGCTCTTCCTCCAACGCTTGGTCTGTTCTCCCGGACTTACATGACAGCGATCATTTCCCAATCATTCTTACTTCCCCTTCATATTCACCACCTCTTCGCATCCCACGCTGGCAATTTGATCAGGCAAATTGGAACCTTTACTCACACCAGCAAAGAACTACAGACCAATAGCACTAACATCCCATATCATAAAAATCTTTGAAAGGGTCCTAAGAAGCAAGATCACCACCGATCTAGAAACCCACCAGCTACACAACCCAGGGCAACATGGGTTTAGAACAGGTCGCTCCTGTCTGTCTCAACTATTGGATCACTACAACAAGGTCCTAAATGCACTAGAAGACAAAAAGAATGCAGATGTAATATATACAGACTTCGCAAAACCCTTCGACAAGTGTGACCATGGCGTAATTGCTCACAAAATGCATGCTAAAGGAATAACAGGAAAAGTCGGTCGATGGATCTATAATTTCCTCACTAACAGAACACAGAGAGTAGTCGTCAACAGAGTAAAGTCCGAGGCAGCTACGGTGAAAAGCTCTGTTCCACAAGGCACAGTACTCGCTCCCATCTTGTTCCTCATCCTCATATCCGACATAGACAAGGATGTCAGCCACAGCACCGTGTCTTCCTTTGCAGATGACACCCGAATCTGCATGACAGTTTCTTCCATTGCAGACACTGCAAGGTTCCAGGCGGACATCAACCAAATCTTTCAGTGGGCTGCAGAAAACAATATGAAGTTCAACGATGAGAAATTTCAATTACTCAGATATGGTAAACATGAGGAAATTATATCTTCATCAGAGTACAAAACAAATTCTGGCCACAAAATAGAGCGAAACACCAACGTCAAAGACCTGGGAGTGATCATGTCGGAGGATCTCACCTTCAAGGACCATAACATTGTATCAATCGCATCTGCTAGAAAAATGACAGGATGGATAATGAGAACCTTCAAAACTAGGGAGGCCAAGCCCATGATGACACTTCAGGTCACTTGTTCTATC
Organism: Cherax quadricarinatus; assembly: GCF_038502225.1. Taxonomy (NCBI): domain Eukaryota; kingdom Metazoa; phylum Arthropoda; class Malacostraca; order Decapoda; family Parastacidae; genus Cherax; species Cherax quadricarinatus. The sequence goes on along the minus strand of NW_027195213.1, from coordinate 38,253 downwards.
TAGGCTGGAATATTGCTGCACACTAACAGCACCTTTCAAGGCAGGTGAAATTGCTGACCTAGAAAATGTACAGAGAACTTTCACGGCGCACATACCGGAGATAAAACACCTCAATTACTGGGAGCACTTGAGGTTCCTAAACCTGTATTCCCTTGAATGCAGGAGGGAGCGATACATGATTATATACACCTGGAAAATCCTAGAGGGACTAGTACCGAACTTGCACACGAAAATCACTCACTACGAAAGCAAAAGACTTGGCAGACGATGCAACATCCCCCCAATGAAAAGCAGGGGTGTCACTAGCACGTTAAGAGACCATACAATAAGTGTCAGGGGCCCGAGACTTCAACTGCCTCCCAGCACACATAAGGGGGATTACCAACAGACCCCTGGCAGTCTTCAAGCTGGCACTGGACAAGCACATAACGTCAGTTCCTGATCAGCCGGGCTGTGGCTCGTACGTTGGTTTGCGTGCAGCCAGCAGCAACAGCCTGGGTGATCAGGCTCTGATCCACCAGGAGGCCTGGCCGTGGGGGCGTTGACCCCCGGAACTCTCTCCAGGTAAACACCTAACTGTTTTTAGAGAGGTTCCTTCTTCATCCTCTATTGATGAGCTTTTACACCTTTTCTCGTCCTCTGTTTTAACCGCAGCTTCTAATTGTATACCCCAAACTTCGGGCAGGCATTCTCAGAAATGCGTTACTTGGTGGTCTCCTGCTTGTGCTCATGCAGTATGTTTGAAACGTGCTGCATGGGGCAGGTACCGGTACAATAGAACCACGGAGAGACTTCTTGATTTTAAGCAGAAGCGTGCGATCGCTCACCGTGTCATCCGTGATGCTAAACGCACTTGCTGGCAAGATTATGTCTCCATCATCACCTCTGCTTCCTCTATGAGTGCAGTCTGGAAAAAAGTACGAAAACTGAGTGGTAAATATTTTCCTGACCCGGCTCCTGTTCTATGGGTTGCCAGTATTGATGTAGCAAGCCCACTAGATGTTGCCAATGAAATTGGCAATCATCTGGTCCGTATTTCTCAGGGACTCCATCTATGCCCCTCGTTTCTTTCCTCAAAGTCAGCCAGAGAGTTAGCACCCTTGGACTTTTCTTCTCTCAGAGACGAACATTATAATGTGCCTTTTACACTTCAAGAACTGAAGGCAACACTCTCAGCTTGCTGATCATCGGCAGCTGGGCCCGACGACATTCATATTTGTATGCTACAACATTTACATCAGTCAGCCCTTGCAGTCCTATTATGCCTTTACAATCTTATTTGGTCACAAAGAGTTCTTCCACAGCTGTGGAAATCTGCCAATGTTCTCCTTTTCTGCAAACCAGGCACTACGGGACATGAAGCCTCCCACTATCGTCCCATTGCTCTTACCAGTGCAGTTTGCAAAATGATGGAACGCCTGGTAAATAGACATTTAGTGTGGTATTTAGAGACACACAACAGTCTCTTCACTTGTCAATATGGCTTTCGTAAGTGGCCCGGTGGCCTGGTGGCTAAAGCTCCTGCTTCACACACGGAGGGCCCGGGTTCGATTCCCGGCGGGTGGAAACATTTCGACACGTTTCCTTACACCTGTTGTCCTGTTCACCTAGCAGCAAATAGGTACCTGGGTGTTAGTCGACTGGTGTGGGTCGCATCCTGGGGGACAAGATTAAGGACCCCAATGGAAATAAGTTAGACAGTCCTCGATGACGCACTGACTTTCTTGGGTTATCCTGGGTGGCTAACCCTCTGGGGTTAAAAATCCGAACGAAATCTTATCTTATCTTATCTTATCTTCTACCATAGACCCCTTATTATGCTTGGATATGTATGTTCGTAATGCCTTTGCGAATAACCACTCAGTTATTGTAATATTTTTTGACTTTGAGAAATCATCTGATACAACTTGGAGGTATAATGTTTTAGCCCAAGCCCACTCCTTAGGCCTTCGAGGCAGTCTACCATCCTTCCTTAAGAACTTTTTAACTAACAGGCATTTCCATTTTTGGGTTAATAATGTGCTCTCCCCAGACTTTATCCAAGCTGAAGGTGTCCCCAAGGATGTTCTGAGCGCAACACTTTTTCTCCTTGCTATTAATGTTTTGGCCTCTAGTCTTCCATCAAATGTTTGGTCATCACTCTATGTTGATGACTTCGCTATTGCCTGTGCAGGCGCTGACTGTCACCTCATTACAGTTTCTCTCCAGCATGCGGTCGACCGTGTTTCCAATTGGGCCACCACACATGGGTTTAAATTTTCCAGCACTAAAACCCACCAAATTACTTTCACTAGATGCTCTGTCATCTCAGATCATCCTTTGTACGTCTATGGCTCCTGTATCCCTGAACGTGATGCAGTCAAGTTTCTGGGCCTCCTCTTTGACCGTAGGTTATCCTGGAAACCTCACATTACCTCTCTGAAGGCAACTTGTCACAACACGCTGAACCTTCTTAAAACCCTTGCTCATCTTTCATGGGGAGCTGATCGTCGAACCCTCCTTCGCCTACATTCCACCCTCATTTTATCGAAACTTGATTATGGTGACCAGATCTATTCAGCGGCATCTCCTGCTACTCTCTAGCCTTAACCCCATTCATCACCAAGGGTTACGTTTATGCCTTGGTGCTTTTCGCTCTTCCCCTGTCGAGAGCCTCTATGCAGAAGCGCCTCTTCAAGGGGGGCTCCTTGGCGTGGTGAAGAGGCTCTTGGTCTGAGGAATTAGACCTGTCGGTCTCCTTCCTCAGACCGAACCTAATTACCCCCAATCCCTCGTTCCCTATCCGATCCTCCCCATCCTCCCCTTTTTCCTTTCCTCCTCCTCCTCCCCACCCCTCCCTTTTGCCCTTCCTTTTTGGCCTTTGTTTTTTTTTTTTTTCCACAGGCACGCTAGTTCCTAGGTAGGGGAAAGGGTACCAGGGTCCATCCCATTCTATTCAGGTTCTTGGCGGTGGCGTGGATTGCCTGGGGATGTCCCGATCCCTCTCCGGTATCCCGGAGGGTGGCTTTGGGTGTCTCTCGGGTGACGGGTGTATCTCTGGAAGCCACCTTTCAGATTCTGGGGGTGGTGACCGAAGGAGGTATGCTTTGTGGTGGATTTCCAGCCGCCCTCTCTTTTGTCCACCGAGGTAGCTCGGCAGATGTGAGGTTGCTATCCTGGATTGCCGGTTTACTGGCATGATGGGTAGGGTATTGCAGGGGTTCCATGCTGCATCTGCACTACTTGCAGTGCTGAGGTCCTCTTGGGTGCGGAGGGAGATTTCTGGCCCTCTCATTCCTCCTAGGAACTATCCCCCCCCGGTCCCCCATTTTTTTCTTTTTTTTTATTTTTATTTTCTTTTCTTCTTTCTTTTTTTTTTCTTAAAAACAAAGAGAAAGAAGTAACCTAACCATTGCAGCCCTAGTCCATGAACCTGCTACCCCCGGGCCCCTTCTTGATACTGCACCCCGTTCTGAACCCGACTCGTCTTTGGACCACTCTTTGGACACTCCTCATGCCTCTGTAACTCTTGCCGGTGCTGTTTCCTCACCCGCTTCAGGTACTGAGGCCTCGACTGACTCCTTCGATTTATCTGACCTTCGCTCTCCTCTGACTATGCTTCCGGTCTCTCCCTTTACAGTGCGGCAATTTTCGAATCGCCGACCCATTTCACGTCAGACCAACTCTGGTCCCACGCCTAAACGACAACGACAATTACCTGCTGATGATACTTCCCCACCTTCTCGTTCTTCTCAGAAAAGATCGACACGTCCTTCACTACCTTTCCACGCTCAGTTTCAGACTGCACAATGGACTAAATTCTTCACTTTACGACCGACTTCATCTACTGCCTATCTTTCTGACCACAGTATTGGCAAGGCACTCCTACGCCATGTTGGTAAAGATATTTCTTTTCATGCTCTTAAGAGCTGTACGCGCATCATCACCGTACAGAATGCTACCCAGGCTCATGAGCTCTCTCGTCTTTCCCATATCGATACTGTTCCTGTCACTCTTGAAAAACATCATTCCCTCAATTCTTGTAGTGGTACCGTCATTCTGCCCCATACCATAGTTCAACAAAATTTCCAGACATGTGGCACTGATATTCTTGAACAGCTGGAACTCCAAGATCTCCCAATCCTCAAGGTAGACACTTACATTCTTCCTGCCCATGGACGGAGACGATACCCTAGCAATGTGGCTCGTTTAACTTTTGACAGCCGTGAACTCCCATCCTCAGTTTATGTAGCAGGACATCGGTTACAAGTTCGAAAGGTGATCCCTACACCGCAACAGTGTAGAAATTGCTGGCGATTTGGCCATCCAGCGAAATATTGCAGATCTATCGCCGAATGCCCAGTCTGTGGTGTCGATGACCATTCTAATACGTCTTGCAATCGACCTCCCTCTTGCCTTAATTGTCACGAGGCTCACCCTTCGTACTCTCGCCATTGTCAAGTCTACTTAAACGAGCGGGAAATCCGTTACCTCAAAGATGCGGAAGGTCTCCCTTATGCCATGGCAGTTTCTCATCTCCGCCTCCAAGGGAGACTACCTCGTGTTTCTTATTCCCGTGTTTCAAAACATCCCCCCACTTCTGGTATCCCATCTTCTCCACCTACCTCTGTGGTTACCTCTTCCTTAGTCACTCCTGTATCTAATTCTTTTGCTGTCCTCGGCTCAGACGTCCCTACTTCAATGCCTCAGTCTGATCTCACTTCTTCGTGTTCTCTCTCACAAGCCTCAGTAGCGACGAGATCTCGTATGACACCTCCTCCCAATCGTCCCTCTACTTCTCAAAAGTCAAAAAAAGGTCCGTTAACACCTCCTACCCATCTTCCACCTCCTCATTTTACCTTCCCTCTCTCTGTACCTGGTTCTCCCCCTCTCACTGGCTCAGTTACAAGTGTAGAGGTTCACCCTCCTCCTTATAGTGTACCTTCCTCCCCTGTTCCCTCCCAAGTTTCTTCCTCTTCTGCCACCTCCCAGGTTTCTGCCTCTTTCCCTTTCCATGCTTCTCCAGTTCCCTCCACCCTTTCGCCCCCCCCTACCTTGGTAGAGTCCAATACAGTTCCAATCTTTACTCATCCTCCCCCTACCATTTCCAGTATTGTCTCCTATACGACGTCTCTGAATTCTGAAACACTTGAAGCAATCTCTGAATATATTGCAGAGACCAAACCATCAATGGACACTGATCCACTCTCCACTCCTTTTCTCTCCTCTGCTCCATCTGCGCAACTCCTTTCTTCACAGCGCACCATTCCTTCACTTCTTGAACGTTTTCCACTGCCTCCGCATGTGGACTTTTCTAACCCCTCTAGTCCGTAGGAACCCTTACCTGCAGATTTCAAGTATCTTTATCATTGCCAATCATGGCCTATTTACAGTGGAATATACGCGGCCTCAGGGGTAATCGGGGTGAGCTTCAGATGTTACTCTCCCAGTTTTCCCCTGTTGGTGTTTGCTTACAGGAACCAAAATTACACTCTGCTGTTATCTCTCCCATCTCAGGCGATAATTTATTGTATTCTTCAGATCCTTTTCCTGATGGGACCTTTAATGAAAGTGCCCTTCTTCTATGCACTGATATTCTGTTCCATCAGCTATTTGTTCATACTTCGCTGCATTACACAGCAGCCCGTATCCACTTGCATAGGTGGTATATGCTCTGTTCTTTATATCTCTCTCCTCGGGCATTATCTCTTCCGGATATTGCTTTTCTTGTTTCGTCATTACCGCCACCGATTCTGTTACTTGGTGATTTTAATGCCCACCATTTCCTCTGGCAGGAGTCTCACTGTGACTCCCGTGGCATTCAGTTAGAGGCTTTTCTTGCCACCCATCCCCTCCATGTTTTAAATACAGGTACTCACACCCATTTTAATCCTCGGACTCACACTCTCTCTTGCATCGATCTCTCAGTCTGCTCTTCCTCCGCTGCATTAGACTTCACTTGGTCTGTTCTCCTGGACTTACATGACAGCGATCATTTCCCAATCATTCTTTCTTCCCCTTCATATTCACCACCTCTTCGCATCACACACTGGCAATTTGATCGGGCAAATTGGAACCTTTACTCACACCTAACTGTTTTTAGAGAGGTTCCTTCGTCCTCCATCGATGAGCTTTTACACCTCTTCTCATCCTCCGTTTTAACTGCAGCTTCTCATTCTATACCCCAAACTTCGGGCAGGCATTCTCAGAAATGCGTGCCTTGGTGGTCTCCTGCTTGTGCTCGTGCAGTACATTTGAAACGCGCTGCATGGGGCAGGTACCAGTACAATGGAACCACAGAGAGACTTCTTGATTTTCAGCAGACGCGTGCGATCACTCGCCGTGTCATCCGTGACGCTAAACGCACTTGCTGGCGAGATTATGTCACCACCATCACCTCTGCTTCCTCTATGAGTGCAGTCTGGAAAAAAGTACAAAAACTGACCCGGCTCCTGTTCTGCGGGTTGCCGGTGTTGATATAGCAAACCCACTAGATGTTGCCAATGAAATTGGCAATCATCTGGTCTGTATTTCTCAGGGACTCCATCTATGCCAATCATTTCTTTCCTCAGAATCTGCCAGAGAGTTAGCACCCTTGGACTTTTCTTCTCTCAGAGAAGAACAGTATAATGTGCCTTTTACACTTCAAGAACTGGAGGCAACACTCTCAGCTTGCCGATCATTGGCAGCTGGGCCCGACGACATTCATATTCGTATGCTACAACATTTACATCAGTCAGCCCTTGCAGTCCTATTACGCCTTTACAATCTCATTTGGTCACAAGGAGTTCTTCCACAGCTGTGGAAATCAGCCATTATTCTCCCTTTCCGCAAACCAGGCACTACGGGACATGAAACCTCCCACTATCGTCCCATTGCTCTTTCCAGTGCAGTTTGCAAAGAGATGGAATGCCTAGTAAATAGATGTTTAGTGTGGTATTTAGAGACACAACAGTCTCTCCACTCGTCAATATGGCTTTCGTAAGGGATGTTCTACCATAGACCCCTTACTACGCTTGGATACGTATGTTCGTAATGCCTTTGCGAATAACCACTCAGTTATTGCCATATTTTTTGACCTTGAGAAGGCATATGACACAACTTGGAGGTACAATATTTAGCCCAAGCCCACTCCTTAGGCCTTCGAGGCAATCTACCATCCTTCCTTAAGAACTTTTTAACTGACAGGTATTTCCGTGTTCGGGTTAATAATGTGCTCTCCCTGGACTTTATCCAAGCTGATGGTGTCCCCCAGGGATGTGTTCTGAGCACAACACTTTTTCTCCTTGCTATTAATGATTTGGCCTCTAGTCTTCCATCAAATATTTGGTCATCACTCTATGTTGATGACTTCGCTATTGCCTGTGCAGGCGCTGACTGTCACCTCATTACAGTTTCTCTCCAGCATGCAGTCGACCGTGTTTCCAATTGGGCCACCACACGTGGGTTTAAATTTTCCAGCACTAAAACCCACCAAATTACTTTCACTAGACGCTCTGTCATCTCAGATCATCCTTTGTACCTCTATGGCTCCCGTATCCCTGAACGTGATACAGTCAAGTTTCTGGGCCTCCTCTTTGATCGTAGGTTATCCTGGAAACCTCACATTACCTCTCTGAAGGCAACTTGTCACAGCCGGCTGAACCTTCTTAAAACCCTTGCTCATCTTTCATGGGGAGCTGATCATCGAACCCTCCTTCGCCTACATTCCACCCTCATTTTATTGAAACTTGATTATGGTGACCAGATCTATTCAGCGGCATCTCCTGCTACTATCTCTAGCCTTAACCCCATTCATCACCAAGGACTACGTTTATGCCTTGGTGCTTTTCGCTCTTCCCCTGTCGAGAGCCTCTATGCAGAAGCGAACATTCCATCCTTATCCGATTGCCGTGATACCCATTGCCTTCGCTTCTGTGTACGCTCTCATGATCTCAGCAATCCTTCCATTTATAGAATGGTCACTGATAGTAGACATTGTTTATTTGTTTGCCGCCCCTGTTTACTCCGTCCCTTCTCTCTTTGCCTTCATTCGCTCTTGTCTTCTCTTCAATTACCACATTTGTATGTTCATGTAGCATCTCACTTTTCCCTACACCCCTGGGAAGTTCCAGCTGTTCGAGTCTGTTCTTTCTCTCTCCTTTGCTCGAAAGCCCAACTGTCTACGGTCGCTTCCCGCTCTCTTTTTCTTGACCACTTCCACTCTCATTCTCATGCCATTGCTGTGTACACAGATGGCTCTAAGTCTTCTAACGGCATTGGATTCACAGCAGTGTTTCCGGACTGCGTCGTACGAGGGTATTTACTATCTTCGGCTAGTATTTTTACTGCTGAATTGTATGCCATCCTTGTAACACTTATCCATATTGCATCTATGCCTGTGTCATCATTTGTGGTTGTCTCAGACTCCCTTAGTGCTTTACAGGCTATACAGAAATTTGATACACCTCAACCCTTAGTCCTCTGTATCCAACTTTTGCTATGCTGCATCTTTACCAAGTATGAAGATATTGTTTTTTGTTGGGTCCCTGGTCATGTTGACGTACAGGGCAATGAACAGGCAGACACTGCTGTGCGGTCAGCAGTACATGACCTACCAGTTTCATATAGAGGTATTCCATTTACGGACTATTTTGCTGCAATATCTTCCGACCTTCACACCCGTTGGCAACAGCGTTGGTCTACTATGCTAGGCAATAAACTTCAATCTATTAAACCGAGTATAGGTTACTGCCCATCTTCTTATCACCAGTTTCAAGGTTGGGAGACTACTCTCTCCCGTCTTTGCATTGGCCATACTCTTCTTACTCATGGATATCTCATGGAGAGGCGCCCTGCTCCTCTCTGTGAGAATTGCCGAGCTCCATTATCAGTCAGCCATATTCTGTTGGACTGCCCACTTTATCAACGAGCACGCAGAATTTACCTCCATCGTTATCTTCGCTCCGTTGCTCTCTCTTTACCTTCCCTTCTCGCTGATGGACCTACCTTTAATCCAGACTCTCTCATTGACTTTTTGACAACAACTGACTGACTTCACAAATTCTGATGCCTTCTGCCCTTTCTACTTCAATCTCTTGCTACCCTCTACCTCTTGCTATCCCCTACCCCACTGTTTTCTCTAACCTACTGACCATCCCTCCTCCCTTCTGCCACCCAATACCCTTGCTTCCTTCCCTACCCTGCAGTGCTGTATAGCCCTTGTGGCTTAGCACTTCTTTTTTATTATAATAATAATCTCTCTATTGCCAAGTCTACTTAAATGAGCAAGAAATCCATTGCCTCAATGAGGCAGAAGGTTTCCCTTGTGCTATGGCAGTTTCTCATCTATGCCTCCAAGGGAGACTACCCAGTATTTCTTATTCTCGTGTTTCTAAATCCCCCCCACCTCTTGGGGTCCCATCTTCTGCAGCCTCCTCTATGGTTACCCCTTCAATGGTCACTCCTGTCTAATTCTTTTGCTGTCCTAGGCTCAGATGTCCCTATCTCAACACCTCAGTCTGTTCTCACTCATGTTCTCCCTCACAAGCCCTGGTATCGACAAGACCTCATACAACACCTCCTCCCAATCACCCCTCTACTTCTCTGAAGCTCAAAAATAATCCCCATTGCTCAAATCTCATTTAACCCCTCCTTTCCTTCTTCTCCCTCTACAGTTTACCTTTCTGGTCTCTCTAGCTGTTTCTTCACCTCTCCCTAGCTCTGTTACCAGTGTGGAGGTTCACCCTCCTCCATGAGCAGTGCCTTCCTCCCCTGTCACCTCCCAAGTTTCTTCCTCTTCTGCCTCTTAACACACTTCTCTAGTGCCCTCCACCCTTTTGTCCCCCCCTACTTTGGTACAATCCATTGCTGTCCCAATCTTTAGTCAACCTCCTCCTCCTATCTGCAATATTATCTACCATACAATGTCTTTCACTTCTGAAATGCTTTAAGCTATCTCAGAATATATTGAACAGACTAAACCATCAATGGACACTGATCCACCTCCTGTTCCTTCTCTTCTCTCTCCTTCATCTGCGCAACTTTCTTTGCAGTGCTCCATTCCTTCGCTGCTTGAACATTTTCCACTTCCACCACATGTGGACTTTTCTAACCCCTCTAGCCTGTAGGTGTAATTACCTGCGAATTCCTGGTATCTTTCTCAATCCTCATGGCCTATTTACAGTGGAATATCCATGGCCTCAGGGGTAATCAGGGTGAGCTTCAGATGTTGCTTTCCCAGTTTTCCCCTGTTGGTGTTTGCTTACAAGAACCAAAATTACACTCTGCTGTTTTTCATCCCATCTCAGGCTATAACTTATTGTATTCTTCGGATCCTATTTCTGATGGGACCTTTAATGAAAGTGCCCTCTTTCTATGGACTGATATCCCATACCTTCAGCTATTTGTTCATACCTTGCTGCATTACACTGCAGCCTGTATCCACTTTAATAAGTGGTATAAAATCTGTTATTTGTATCTCTCTCCTTCTCGGGCATTATTTATCCCAGATTTTGCCTTTCTTGTTTCATCCTTTCCATCACTTTTGTTGCTTGGCAATTTTAATGCCCATTATTTCCTCTGGGGGGTCTCAGTGTGACTTTCGTGGCATTCAGTTGGAGGCTTTTCTCGCTTCTCACCCCCTCCATGATTTAAATATGGGTACTCCCACTCATTTTGATCCTCACACTCATACTCTCTCTTGCATCGATCTCTCAGTCTACTATTCCTCTGCTGCATTAGACTTCACCAGGTCTCTTCTCCAGGACTTACATGACAGTGATGATTTTCCAATCATTCTAAGTTCTCCTTCATATTCACCACCTCTTTGTAGCACACTCTGGCAATTTAGTCAAGCAAATTAGGACCTTTCCTTGCAACTAACTACTTTTAGTGAGGTTCATTCCTCCTCCATTGATGAACTTTTATACCTCTTCTTGATATCAGTTTTAACCACAGCTTCTCATTTTTACCCCAAACCTCGGGCAGGCATTCTCAGAAGTGCATACCATGGTGGTCTCCTGCTTGGCTCGTGCAGTACATTTGAAATGCGCTGCATGGGGCAGGTACCAGTACAATAGAACCACAGAGAGACTTCTTGATATTAAGCAGAAGCGAGCATTTGTGCGCCGTGTCATTTGCGAAGCTAAACACACTTGTTGGCGAGATTGTGTTTCCACCATCACCTCGGCTTCCTCTATGAGTTCAGTCTGGAAAAAAGTACAGAAACTGAGTGGTAAATACTCTCATGACCCGGCTCCTGTTCTGCAGATTGCCGGTGGTGCTATAGCAAACCCTCTTGATGTTGCCATTGAAATTGGCAATCATCTGGTCTGTATTTCTCAGGGGCTCCATCTATGCCCTTCATTTCTTTCCTCAGAGTCTGCCAAAGAATCTTATAATGTACCTTTCACACTTCCGGAACTGGAGGCGACACTCTAAGCTTGCTGATCATGTGCAGCTGGGCCTAACTGCATTAATATTTGTATGTTACAACATTTACATCAGTCGGCCCTTACAGTCCTCTTACAATTCATCAATCTTATTTGGTAGCAGGGAGTTCTTCCCCAGCCGTGGAAGTCTGCCATTGTTCTTCCTTTCCACAAACCAGGTACTGCAGGACATGATGCCTCCCACTATCGTCTCATTGCTCTTACTAGTGCAGTTTGCAAAGTGATGGAACGCCTGGTAAATCGAAGTTTAATGTGGTATTTAGAGACACACAACAGTCTCTCCACTAGTCAATATGGCTCTCATAAGGGCCATTCTACCATATACCCCTTACTATGCTTGGATATGTATGTTCGTAAAGCCTTTGCAAATAACCACTCAGTTATTGCCATATTTTTTGATCTCTGGAAGGCTTATGACAACTTGGAGGTATAATATTTTGGCCCAAGCCCACTCCTTAGGCCTCTGTTGCAATCTACCATCCTTCCTTAAGAACTTCTTAATTAACTGACAGACATTTCTGTATTCGGGCTAATGTGCTCTCCTCGGACTTTGTCCAAGCTGAAAGTGTACCCCAGGGATGTGTTCTGAGCACAACACTTTTTCTTGCTGTAAATGATCTGGCCTCTCTTCCATCCAATATTTGGACATCCCTGTTTGTTGATGACTTTGCTATAGCTTGTGCAGGCTCTGACTGTCACCTCATTACAGTTTCTCTCCAGCATGCAGTTGATCGTGTTTTCAATTGGGCCACCATGCATGGGTTTAAATTTTCCACTACGAAAACTCACCAAATTACTTTTGCTAGATGCTGTCATCTCTGATCATCCTTTGTACCTCTATGGCTCACATATCCCTGTACATGATACGGTCAGGTTTCTAGGCCTTCTCTCTTCCTCTCGGCCCTTTCTACCTCAATCTCTTGCTACCCTCTGCCCCTGCACTATCCACTGCCCCGCTGTTCTCCATAACCTACTAATCATCCCTCTCCCTTTAAGAACATAAGAAAGAAGGAACACTGCAACAGGCCTACTGACCCATGCAGAGCAGGTCCATGTCCCCCCCAGATTAGACCAATGACCCCCCCCCCAGATTAGGCAAATGACCCACCCAGTCTGATCATCTCCACTCAAGGATGGAGCACTGCACCAGACCCAGCAGCACAAGCTAGTCAGGTCCAACTCACACCCACCCACACCCACTCATGCATTTATCTAACCTATTTTTAAAACTACACAACGTTTTAGCCTGAATAACTGTACTTGGGAGTTTGTTCCACTCATCCACAACTCTATTATCAAACCAGTGCTTTCCTATATCCTTTCTGAATCTTAATTTTTCCAACTTGAAATCATTGCTGCGAGTCCTGTCGTGGCTAGAAATTTTCTGCACGATATTTACATCCCCTTTATTTATTCCTGTTTTCCATTTATACACCTCGATCATATCCCCCCTAATTCTACACCTTTCAAGAGAGTGCAGATTCAGGGCCCTCAGTCTATCCTCATAGGGAAGATTTCTGATACATAGGCCTCTTCAAGGGGGGCTCCTTGGCGTGGTGAAGAGGCTCTTGGTCTGAGGAATTAGACCTGTCGGTCTTCTTCCTCAGACCGAACCTAATTACCCCCCAATCTCCCCTCCCCTATCCCATCCTCCCCATCCTCCCCTTTTTCCTTTCCTCCTCCTCCTCCCCACCCCTCCCTTTTGCCCTTCCTCTTTTCGGCCTTTGGGATTTCTCCCACAGGCGCGCTAGTTCCTAGGTAGGGGAAAGGATACCGGGGTCCATCCCATTCCATTGAGGTTCTTGGCGGTGACGTAGCTTGCCGTGGAATCTGGATCGCCTGGGGATGTCCCGATCCCTCTCCGGTATCCCGGAGTAGGTTTGGGTGTCTTTCGGGCGACGGGTGTATCTCTGGAAGCCACCTTTCGGATTCCGGGGGTGGTGGCCGAGGGAGGTATGCTTTGTGGTGGATATCCGGCCGCCCTCTCTTTTGTCCACCGAGGTAGCTCGGCAGATGTGAGGTTGCTATCCCGGATTGTTAGTTTACTAGCATGATGGGTAGGGTATGGCACGGGTTCCATGCTGCATCTGCGCTACCTGCGGTGCTGAGGTCCTCTTGGGTGCGGAGGGAGATTTCTGGCCCTTTCATTCCTCCTAGGAACTATCCCTCCCTGGTCCCCCCTTTTTTTATTCTTTTTTTATTTTTCTTTTCTTTTCTTCTTTCTTTTTTTTTCTTAAAAACAAAAAGAAAGAAGTAACCTAACCATGGCAGCCCTAGTCCATGAACCTCCTACCCCCGGGCCCCTTCTTGATACCGCACCCCGTTCTGACCCCGCCTCGTCTTTGGACCACTCTTCAGACACTCCTCATGCCTCTGTACCTCTTGCCGGTGCTGTTTCCTCACCCGCTTCAGGTACTGAGGCCTCGACTGACTCCTTTGATTTATCGGACCTTCGCTCTCCTCTGACTATGCTTCCGGCCTCTCCCTCTACAGTGCGGCAATTTTCAAATCGCCGACCCGTTCCACGTCGGACCAACTCTGGTCCCATGCCTAAACGACAACGACAATTACCTGCTGATGATACTTCTCCACCTTCTCGTTCTTCTCAGAAATGATCGACACGTCCTTCACTACCTTTCCACGCTCAGTTTCAGACTGAGCAATGGACTAAATTATTCACTTTACGACCGACTTCCTCTACTGCCTATCTTTCTGACCACAGTATTGGCAAGGCACTCCTACGCCATGTTGGTAAAGATATTTCTTTTCATGCTCTTAAGAGCGGTACGCGCATCATCACCATACAGAATGCTACCCAGGCTCATGAGCTCTCTCGTCTTTCCCATATCGATACTGTTCCTGTCACTCTTGAAAAACATCATTCCCTCAATTCTTGTAGTGGTACCGTCATTCTGCCCCATACCATAGTTCAACAAATTTTCCAGACATGTGGCACTGACATTCTTGAACAGCTGGAACTCCAAAATCTCCCAATCCTCAAGGTAGACACTTACGTTCTTCCTGCCCACGGGCGGAGACGATACCCTAGCAATGTGGCTCGTTTAACTTTTGACAGCCGAGAACTCCCATCCTCAGTTTATATAGCAGGACATCGGTTACAAGTTCGATAGGTGATCCCTACACCACAACAGCGTAGAAATTGCTGGCGATTTGGCCATCCAGCGAAATATTGCAGATCTATCGCCGAATGCCCAGTCTGTGGTGCTGATGACCATTCTAATACGTCTTGCAATCGATCTCCCTCTTGCCTTAACTGTCATGAGGCTCACCCTTCGTACTCTCGCTGTTGTCAAGTCTATTTAAACGAGCAGGAAATCCGTTACCTCAAAGAGACAGAAGGTCTCCCTTATGCCATGGCAGTTTCTCATCTCCGCCTCCAAGGGAGACTCCCACGTGTTTCTTATTCCCATGTTTCAAAACGTCCCCCGACGTCTGGTATCCCATCTTCTACACCCACCTCTGTGGTTACCTCTCCAATAGTCACTCCTGTATCTAATCCTTTTGCTGTCCTCGGCTCAGACGTCCCTACTTCAACGCCTTAGTCTGATCTCGCTTCTTCGTGTTCTCTCTCACAAGCCTCAGTATCGACGAGACCTCGTAGGACACCTCCTCCCAATCGTCCCTCTACTTCTCAAAAGTCAAAAAAAGGTCCGTTAACACCTCCTACCCATCTTCCACCTCCTCATTTTACCCTCCCTGTCTCTGCCCCTGGTTCTCCCCCTCTCACTGGCTCAGTTACAAGTGTAGAGGTTCACCCTCCTCCTCGTACTGTATCTTCCTCCCCTGTTCCCTCCCAAGTTTCTTCCTCTTCTGCCACCTCCCAGGTTTCTGCCTCTTCTGTGCCCTGCCACACTTCTCCAGTTCCCTCCACCCTTTTGCCCCCCCCTACCTTGGTACAGTCCAATACAGTTCCAATCTTTACTCATCCTCCCCCTACCATTTCCAATATTGTCTCCCATACGACGTCTCTGAATTCCGAAACACTTGAAGCAATCTCTGAATATATTGCAGAGATCAAACCATCAATGGACACTGATCCACCTTCCGCTCTTTCTCTCTCCTCTGCTCCATCTGCGCAACTCCTTTCTTCACAGTGCACCGTTCCTTCGCTGCTTGAACGTTTTCCACTGCCTCCGCATGTGGACTTTTCTAACCCCTCTAGTCCGTAGGAACCCTCAAATGCGGATTTCAAGTATCTTTATCATTGCCAATCATGGCCTATTTACAGTGGAATATACGCAGCCTCAGGGGTAATCGCGGTGAGCTTCAGATGTTACTCTCCCAGTTTACCCCTGTTGGTGTTTGCTTACAGGAACCAAAATTACACTCTGCTGTTATTTCTCCCATCTCAGGCTATAATTTATTGTATTCTTCAGACCCTTTTCCTGATGGGACCTTTAATGAAAGTGCCCTTCTACACACTGATATTCCGTACTATCAGCTATTTGTTCATACTTCACTGCATTACACAGCAGCCCGTATCCACTTACATAGGTGGTATACGCTCTGTTCTTTAAATCACTCTCCTTCACGGGCATTAACTATTCCGGATATTGCTTTTCTTGTTTCGTCATTACCACCACCGATTCTGTTACTTGGTGATTTTAATGACCACCATTTCCTCTGGGGGGGGGTCTCACTGTGATTCCCGTGGAATTCAGTTAGAGGCTTTTCTTACCACCCACCCCCTCCATGTTTTAAATACAGGTACTCACACCCATTTTGATCCTCGGACTTATACTCTCTCTTGCATCGATCTCTCAGTCTGCTCTTCCTCCGCCGCATTAGACTTCACTTGGTCTGTTCTCCCGAACTTACATGACAGCGATCATTTCCCAATCTTTCTTACTTCCCCTTCATATTCGCCACCTCTTCACACCCCACGCTGGCAATTTGATCGGGCAAATTGGAACCTTTACTCACACCTAACTGTTTTTAAAGAGGTTCGTTCTTCGTCCTCCATCGATGAGCTTTTACACCTCTTCTCGTCCTTCGTTTTCACCGCAGCTTCTCATTCTATACCCCAAACTTCGGGCAGGCATTCTCAGAAATGCGTGCCTTGGTGGTCTCCTGCTTGTGCTCGTGCAGTACTTTTGAAACACACTGCATGGGGCAGGTATCGGTACAATAGAACCACAGAGAGACTCCTTGATTTTAAACAGAAGCGTGCGATCGCTCGCCGTGTCATCCATGACGCTAAATGCACTTGCTGGCGAGATTATGTCTCCACCATCACCTCTGCTTCCTCTATGAGTGCAGTCTGGAAAAAAGTACGAAAACTGAGTGGTAAATATTCTCCTGACCTGGCTCCTGTTCTGCAGGTAGCCGGTGTTGATATAGCAAACCCACTAGATGTTGCCAATGAAATTGGCAATCTGGTCCGTATTTCTCAGGGACTCCATCTATGCCCCTCATTTCTTTCCTCAAAGTCTGCCAGAGAGTTAGCACCCTTGGACTTTTCTTCTCTCAGAGAAGAACAGTATAATGTGCCTTTTACACTTCAAGAACTGGAGGCAACACTCTCAGCTTGTCAATCATCGGCAGCTGGGCCCGACGACATTCATATTCGTATGCTACAACATTTACATCAGTCAGCCCTTGCAGTCCTATTACGCCTTTACAATTTTATTTGGTCACAAGGAGTTCTTCCACAGCTGTGGAAATCCGCCATTGTTCTCCCTTTCCGCAAACCAGGCACTACGAGACATGAAACCTCCCACTATCGTCCCATTGCTCTTACCAGTGCAGTTTGCAAAGTAATGGAACGCCTAGTAAATAGACGCTTAGTGTGGTATTTAGAGACACACAACAGTCTCTCCACTCATCAATATGGCTTTCGTAAGGGACGTTCTACCATAGACCCCTTACTATGCTTGGATACGTATGTTCGTAATGCCTTTGCGAATAACCACTCAGTTATTGCCATATTTTTTGACCTTGAGAAGGCATATGACACAACTTGGAGGTATAATATTTTAGCCCAAGCCCACTCCTTAGGCCTTCGAGGCAATCTACCATCCTTCCTTAAGAACTTTTTAACTGACAGGCATTTCCGTTTTTGGGTTAAAAATGTGCTCTCCCCGGACTTTATCCAAGCTGAAGGTGTCCCCCAGGGATGTGTTCTGAGCACAACACTTTTTCTCCTTGCTATTAATGATTTGGCCTCTAGTCTTCCATCAAATATTTGGTCATCACTCTATGTTGATGACTTCGCTATTGCCTGTGCAGGCGCTGACTGTCACCTCATTACAGTTTCTCTCCAACATGCAGTCGACCGTGTTTCCAATTGGGCCACCACACGTGGGTTTAAATTTTACAGCACTAAAACCCACCAAATTACTTTCACTAGACGCTCTGTCATCTCCGATCATCCTTTGTACCTCTATGGCTCCCGTATCCCTGAACATGATACAGTCAAGTTTCTGGGCCTCCTCTTTGATTGTAGGTTATCCTGGAAACCTCACATTACCTCTCTGAAGGCAACTTGTCACAGCCGGCTGAACCTTCTTAAAACCCTTTCTCATCTTTCATGGGGAGCTGATCGTCGAACCCTCCTTCGCCTACATTCCACCCTTATTTTATCGAAACTTGATTATGGTGACCAGATCTATTCAGCGGCATCTCCTGCTACTCTCTCTAGCCTTAACCCCATTCATCACCAAGGATTACGTTTATGCCTTGGTGCTTTTCGCTCTTCCCCTGTCGAGAGCCTCTATGCAGAAGCGAACGTTCCATCCTTATCCGATCGCCATGATGCCCATTGCCTGCGCTACTATGTACGCTCTCATGATCTCCGCAATCCTTCCATTTATAGAATGGTCACTGATATTAGTAGACATTCTTTATTTGTTCGCCGCCCCTGTTTACTCCATCCCTTCTCTCTTCGCCTTCATTCACTCTTGTCTTCTCTTCAACTACCACCTTTCTATGTACATGTAGCATCTCACTTTTCCCTACCCCCCTGGGAAGTTCCAGCTGTTCGAGTCTGTTCTTTCTCCCTCCCTTGCTCGAAAGCCCAACTTTCTACGGTCGCTTCCCGCTCTCTTTTTCTTGACCACTTTCACTCTCATTCTCATGCCAGTGCTGTGTACACAGATGGCTCTAAGTCTTCTGACGGCGTAGGATTCGCAGCAGTGTTTCCGGACAGCATCATACAAGGGCATTTACTATCTTCGGCTAGTATTTTTACTGCTGAATTATATGCCATCCTTACAGCACTTATCTGTATTGCATCTATGCCTGTGTCATCATTTGTGGTTGTCTCAGACTCCCTTAGTGCTTTACAAGCTATACAAAAATTTGATACACCTCACCCCTTAGTCCTCCGTATCCAACTTTGGCTACGCCGCATCTTTACCAAGCATAAAGATATTGTTTTTTGTTGGGTCCCTGGTCATGTTGACGTACAGGGCAATGAACAGGCAGACACTGCTGCGTGGTCAGCAGTACATGACCTACCAGTTTCTTATAGAGGTATTCCATTTATGGACTATTTTGCTGCAATATCTTCCCACCTTCACACCTGTTGGCAACAACGTTGGTCTACTATGCTCAGCAACAAACTTCAATCTTTTAAACCGAGTATAGGTTACTGGCCATCTTCTTATCACCAGTGTCGAGGTTGGGAGACTACTCTCTCCCATCTTCGCATTGGCCATACTCGTCTTACTCATGGTTATCTCATGGAGAGGCGTCTTGCTCCTCTCTGTGAGAATTGCCAAGCTCCATTATCAGTCAGCCACATTCTGTTGGACTGCCCACTTTATCAACAAGCACGCAGAATTTACCTCTGTCGTCGTCTTCGCTCCGCTGCTCTCTCTTTACCTTCCCTTCTCGCTGATGGACCCACCTTTCATCCGGACTCTCTCATTGACTTTTTGACAACAACTGACTTACTTCACAAATTCTGATACCTTCAGCCCTTTCTACTTCAATCTCTTGCTACCCTCTATCCCCGTACTATCCCCTGCCCCGCTGTTTTCTGTAACCGGCTGATCATCCCTCCTCCCTTCTGCCATCCAATACCCTCGCTTCCTTCCCTACCCTGCAGCGCTGTATAGCCCTTGTGGCTTAGCGCTTCTTTTTGATTATAATAATAATAATCTGATACATAGGATCGTTTTTGTCATCCTCCTCTGTACGTTTTCCAGAGCATTTATATCCATTCTGTAATACGGTGACCAGAATTGAGCAGCATAGTCTAAATGAGGCCTAACCAAGGATATATAGAGTTGAAGAACAACCTGAGGACTTCTATTATTTATACTTCTAGATATGAAGCCAAGAATTCTGTTAGCTTTTTTGCGAACACTAATGCACTGTTGTCTTGGTTTTAAATTACTGCTAACCAGAACTCCTAAATCCTTTTCGCAATCAGTAGTATTAAGATCTACATCATTTAGTTTATATGTGGCATGGTTATTTACCTGTCCAACATTTAGAACTTTGCATTTGTCAATATTAAACTGCATCTGCCACAAATCTGTTCACAAATTACCAACTAATAGGACTCGTACTACCACCTACCCCGCTGCCACTGAAGTGATACTCCACAACATTCACCCATCCCCTATTATTCACCCGAAGCCACAGCCAATGGACAAGGGACAGAGCAATAAAAGAAGATCCAGTAACCAGCTAAGGACTCCTAACATCAAAGGTGAGAGCAGTAAAAACACGAGGAAAACTTGTGGTACTGCCAGCCAGGACACAACCCTCATCACCCACCGGCACCACCACAACACATGACAGACAACATCAAACATGGCCGCTGCCACAGTCCAAGATAACTCCTTCCCAGTATTTGATGTCAAGAAGATCACCGACCCAGAAATAGCTAAACTCCTTACGATTCAGAACCAAACGATCACCAAACTAACTCAAGAAATGCAGGAACTAAAAGCTAGCAATGCAGATTACCTCAACAAGATCACTGCTCTTGAACATAAACTAGACACTCTGGAACAACAAAGCAACACCCACACCCAGTCCCTAGACACTATCAACACTCTAAAAGACCAAGTCACCCTTCTTACTACCAACATTACAGAGGAAAGATCAAGAGTGGACCAACAACTTGCCAATGTCATAACCAACTTCCAAGACCATAATGACCAACAACAGCTATCTGACACTGTTGTAGTTAACAGCAAACATCTCCCAGCCACAGTCACCCAAGAGACCTGCATGGAGACCACCCTACAGCTTATCAAGGACCACCTTCGCCTTAACATACGTAGTGATGACCTAAAGGATTGCAAAATGATGGGCTACCAAGCAGGTAAAAAACAGTGCTGTTAAAATTCCAAACTAGCCTACAAAGAAACAACCTACTAAAAACATCTATTTCTATGAAAACTGATGTTTACATCAATGAGTGCCTTACCAAAACAAGATAAAACCTTCTTTATCGGCTAAGAAAATTACGCTATGCCCAAAAACTCCACCAGTGCTTTGTGAGGGATGGAAAAATCGCAGTTAGGAAACAGCCCACTGGGAAGAGATACTTCATCTCTACAGAACATGACCTTAAAACATTCCTAAGTGAGGCTGGACTAACAGAATCAGAGTAAAGTGCAGATAATACCCACAGTCCACAGTTAGTGTTACATTGTCATAAATTTGTGCCCCCCTAAAATTCTAATACCCCAACTACTTTTGATTGTCATTGTTGTATTCAACGACCATTCTACCTCATAGACTTAATTTGTTTAATATCTACAGAATCTATCTCCTTTTTTTACAACTTACCGCATCACTGTTCCATCTTACTTTATTATAAACTAGCCATAACTTGTCCTCAATAATTCTACCTCACTTTAAGAAATACTCAATTGTCCAATTTTATTCTAAAATTCCTATTATTGCCCAATTTTGCTTTAAACTATATTGATCAAACTTATTGTAAACTTCTTTTATTGATCATTTTATTCTATACTTTTTTAAACTAGTATTTTCAACTACAACTTTTTTATTATCCTGTCTACCATCTTACTAGCATATTATAACCAAGTCATTGCCATTTTTATTTTTATCATTTTTTTTTATAATTATTCTTTTGCTACCTTAACTTGTGTATTTTATCCAGTCAATTTAAATCTAGTTATACTCTAAATTCTTGTAAACAACTTATATAAGACCTTAGTGCAATTACAATTGAGAGTCTTGTGCCTTTTTTATATTATTAGATTAAACACAGTTGTACTATAGTCGATACCAAATTCATTATATTAGACCATAGTGCAATTACTAGTGAGAGACTGGTGCTATTTTTAATTTGTATTTTTATATTATTAGATTAAATCTAGTTGTACTATAGCTCATTCTAGCTCAAAACATAGACTCCACAAAAGTCATTATATTAGACCTTAGTGCAATTACAAGTGAGAGTCTTGTTCTATTTTAAATTTGTATTTTTATATTACTAGTTTATACCTAGTTGTACTTTAGTTCATTCCAGCACAACACATAGACAACATCAACTTCATTATGTGTAGTAGTGACTATACTCTATATAACCAAAATACTCTAGCTATATACTTATCCAAACCTCCCACCACTACAGATATCAGTACTAGAACTCAACACACAACTCAGGATATAAATAACCATAATTTAAACCTAGAAGATAATTGATCACGTTGACCCTGATCTAAACCTCCATAATCTGACACCCAATCAAAACCTATTGGAAAGTAACTGCCTTTATTACACAGCAACACAAGCCAGCACTATCCTAAACAATGCTAAAAGTCTATCAGTACTTAACTACAACATCAGGTCCTTAAGCAAACACTATGATGACCTCCTGGCACTCCTTGAATCACTAAAGACACCCTTCTCCTGCATTATTCTTACTGAGACCTGGCTTAAGCAGGACACAATAGATATCTACCCTCTACCAGGATACACAGCAATTCACAACTGCAGATCAAACCAAGTTGGGGGTGGTATTGCAATCTATTACTCTAACCAATTATCTTGTATTAGCACCACTTGCTTTAGTGATGAATATGGGGAATACATTTTTGCTAATTTTACTGTAAAAAACCTTAAGACACCTATAACAATCGGTGCCATTTACCGGATACCTCACACAAACATCCCAAATTTCAGTGAGAAATTAAAGTCACTAATAACAAACAGACAAACGAATAAGCACCACCTTCTCTTAGCTGGAGACCTCAACATCAACCTTGGCTTACTAGATGATCAGCCTGTAACTGATTTCATCAACAATATGAACAACACACTTCTCATACCAACAATAACTAAACCAACCAGGCTCACTGAGACAAGTGCAACCATAATAGACCACATATGGACCAATATACTAGCCCCCCTTAAATCAGGGATAATCACAGATAGCACTACAGACCACTACCCTACCTTCCTCCTGACAAGCATTAGTAAACCACCACTTGAATTCAACAAAGTCTCATTTAGACTCCATGACGAGGCCTCAATAAGGAAGTTCACAGCTGACCTAGAGATTGTTGACTGGCCTACAGAATTCTCCAAGGCCAATGGTATTGATGACTGGACAGACATTTTTCTTAACAAATTACTTAGACTATACAACAAACATTGTCCTATAAAAACGAAACAGATCACAAACAAACAGCTTGGTTGTCCATGGCTAACCAGTACCATTCTGAAATCCATTGACAAGAAACACCAATATGAAAAGCAATATAGACAGGGCTTAATACACAAAGATATTCTTAAACACTATTCATCAGTTCTCACCAAAGTAATAAAGAAAGCCAACAACTATACTACTCCAGTAGATTCACAGACACTAGAGGAGATATAAAAAAGACCTGGAAAACACTCTCTCAGATTCTAGGGACCCACAAACTGAAAAAAACAAGAATATTGTCCTAACTAAACCTAATGAAACGCCACTACATCCCACAGACACAGCTAACAAGATAAATGTCTTCTTCTCAACCATAGGATCTAATCTCGCCAATAAAATCCCACATACCAATGCCCATGCCAGGGACTACCTAGATGGGAATTTCCCAAATTCCTTCTATCTTGCACCAACTGAGCCCTCGGAAGTCACCGAGATTATAAAGTCACTTAAAAACAACTCAGGGAATCTGTCTAATGTCCCACCATTACTGTACAAGTGAGCGGCCCATATCCTTTCGCATGCTATTTCATTACTTTTTAACAAGTCACTAGAAACTAGCACCTTCCCGAAACTACTCAAGATGGCAAGGGTTACACCAATACATAAAGGTGGTGACCCTACAGACTTAAACAACTATAGGCCAATATCAAACTTACCATTGCTATCCAAAATCTTTGAGAAACTCGTGCACAGGAGACTATATTCATTTATAACAACTCAAAACATACTCAACCCCTGCCAATTTTGATTCAGGAAAAATAAAAGCACTAATGATGCAATCATAAAAATGCTAGATCCACTTTACACAGCATTGGAAAATAAGGAATATCCACTAGGAATTTTTATTGACCTAAGAAAAGCTTTTGACACAGTAGACCACGACATCCTACTCCACAAACTTGACCATTACGGTATAAGAGGCCATGCGCTTGCTTATTTCAAATCTTACCTTACTAATAGGTATCAGTATGTCACCATTAAAGACACAGCATCAACAACACGGCCACTTGATACTGGAGTTCCACAGGGAAGTGTCCTTGGTCCCCTGCTCTTCCTCATATACCCCTCAAGGAAGGTTCCTTGATGTTGGTGAGGGGCTCTTGATTTAGGGAATTGGATCTGTGCTCCAGTTCCCCGAATTAAGCCTGAATGCCTTCCACATCCTCCCCCCCCCAGGCGCTGTATAATCCTCCGGGTTTAGCGCTTCCCCCTTGATTATAATAATAATAATCTTCCTCATATACATCAATGATCTTCCAAACGTATCTCAATACCTGAAACCCATTCTCTTTGCTGACGACACGACTTATGTCATCTCTCACCCTAATCTTGCCACCCTCAACACCATTGTTAACGAGGAGCTGATCAAAATATCGACTTGGATGACAGCCAATAAACTTATGCTTAACACTGACAAAACCTACTATATTATGTTTGGTAGCAGAGCAGGAGATGCACAAATTAACTTTAAGATCGACAACACTCTAATTACCATACATAATGAGGGCAAATTCCTAGGCCTATACCTTGACAACAACCTGAATTTCAGCACCCATATCCAACACATAACCAAAAAAGTATCCAAAACAGTTGGGATCCTCTCCAAGATACGATACTACGTGCCTGGCAACACCCCCCCCCCACTCTTCATAGATCTAAACTTACTCCCTGTTCAGTACATCCAAACTTACTACTCTGCAATCTACATCTACAGGACCTTAAACTCCAATATCAACCTTGAACTAAAACGCTTTCTTGATAGTTGTGACAGAACCCACAGGCATAACACCAGACACAAACATCTCTACGACATTCCCCATGTCCGACTAAACCTTTACAAAAATTCAATGTATGTCAAAGGCCCTAAAATCTGGAACACCCTACCTGAGAACTCTAGAACTGCAGACACATTCATCACCTTCAAAACTACCATTAGAAAACATCTTATCTCCCTGATACACCCCATCAACTAACTACACGAATACCACCTGGTGGTTCACACACCCATTTGACCATAAACAGAAATATTAATCTCAATCTTAAAATAATGAATCCTATGATACTCCAATACTGAAACTATGTACTGTGCCAAAACAAAAGCATTCACATTGCTAAACTCACAAACTAGTATTTAGTCACTTAGCAATAATACCAACTTACCTCATAATTTGTAATATTTTAAAATAAAGAATTAAACTAAGTCTGCCCGAAATGCCTAGCCATGCTAGGCGTTCTAGTGGTACACTCTGTAATCATTATTTAACTACATGTAAACCAAACAACAACCAAATTCTGTACATTCAGCATTGTAATCTTTATAGAGAATAAACTTTGAATTTGAATTTGAATTTGAATTGCATCAGTCTATTCAATTCATCCTGGAGTGCTCTAGTGTCCTCATTAGAATGAATTGGACGGCCTATTTTGGTGTCGTGTATGCACCTGGAGAAGAGAGGAATGCAGAGGAGAGAGAGAGATTTTGGGAGATGTTAAGTGAATGTATAGGAGCCTTTGAACCAAGTGAGAGAGTAATTGTGGTAGGGGACCTGAATGCTAAAGTAGGAGAAACTTTTAGAGAGGGTGTGGTAGGTAAGTTTGGGGTGCCAGGTGTAAATGATAATGGGAGCCCTTTGATTGAACTTTGTATAGAAAGGGGTTTAGTTATAGGTAATACATATTTTAAGAAAAAGAGGATAAATAAGTATACAAGATATGATGTAGGGCGAAATGACAGTAGTTTGTTGGATTATGTATTGGTAGATAAAAGACTGTTGAGTAGACTTCAGGATGTACATGTTTATAGAGGGGCCACAGATATATCAGATCACTTTCTAGTTGTAGCTACACTGAGAGTAAAAGGTAGATGGGATACAAGGAGAATAGAAGCATCAGGGAAGAGAGAGGTGAAGGTTTATAAACTAAAAGAGGAGGCAGTTAGGGTAAGATATAAACAGCTATTGGAGGATAGATGGGCTAATGAGAGCATAGGCAATGGGGTCGAAGAGGTATGGGGCAGGTTTAAAAATGTAGTGTTAGAGTGTTCAGCAGAAGTTTGTGGTTACAGGAAAGTGGGTGCGGGAGGGAAGAGGAGCGATTGGTGGAATGATGATGTAAAGAGAGTAGTAAGGGAGAAAAAGTTAGCATATGAGAAGTTTTTACAAAGTAGAAGTGATGCAAGGAGGGAAGAGTATATGGAGAAAAAGAGAAAGGTTAAGAGAGTGGTGAAGCAATGTAAAAAGAGAGCAAATGAGAGAGTGGGTGAGATGTTATCAACAAATTTTGTTGAAAATAAGAAAAAGTTTTGGAGTGAGATTAACAAGTTAAGAAAGCCTAGAGAACAAATGAATTTGTCAGTTAAAAATAGGAGAGGAGAGTTATTAAATGGAGAGTTAGAGGTATTACCTGGAGTTTACCTGGAGAGAGTTCCGGGGGTCAACGCCCCCGCGGCCCGGTCTGTGAACAGGCCTCCTGGTGGATCAGAGCCTGATCAACCAGGCTGTTGCTGCTGGCTGCACGCAAACCAACGTACGAGCCACAGCCCGGCTGATCCGGAACTGGCTTTAGGTGCTTGTCCAGTGCCAGCTTGAAGACTGCCAGGGGTCTGTTGGTAATCCCCCTTATGTGTGCTGGGAGGCAGTTGAACAGTCTTGGGCCCCTGACACTTATTGTATGGTCTCTTAACATGCTAGTGACACCCCTGCTTTTCATTGGGGGGATGGTGCATCGTCTGCCAAGTCTTTTGCTTTCGTAGTGAGTGATTTTCGTGTGCAAGTTCGGTACTAGTCCCTCTAGGATTTTCCAGGTGTATATAATCATGTATCTCTCCCTCCTGCGTTCCAGGGAATACAGGTTTAGGAACCTCAAGCGCTCCCAATAATTGAGGTGTTTTATCTCCGTTATGCGTGCCGTGAAAGTTCTCTGTACATTTTCTAGGTCGGCAATTTCACCTGCCTTGAAAGGTGCTGTTAGTGTGCAGTAATATTCCAGCCTAGATAGAACGAGTGACCTGAAGAGTGTCATCATGGGCTTTGCCTCCCTAGTTTTGAAGGTTCTCATTATCCATCCTGTCATTTTCCTAGCAGATGCGATTGATACAATGTTATGGTCCTTGAAGGTGAGATCCTCCGACATGATCACTCCCAGGTCTTTGACGTTGGTACCGGGGTACCGGGGTCCATCCCATTCCGTTGAGGTTCTTGGCGGTGGCGTAGTTTGCCGTGGAATCTGGATTGCCTGGGGATGTCCCGATCCCTCTCCGGTATCCCGGAGGGAGGCTTTGGGTGTCTCTCGGGCAACGGGTGTATCTCTGGAAGCCACCTTTCGGATTCCGGGGGTGGTGGCTGAAGGAGGTATGCTTTGTGGTGGATTTCCGGCCGCCCTCTCTTTTGTCCACCGAGGTAGCTCGGCAGATGTGAGGTTGCTATCCCGGATTGCCGGTTTACTGGCATGATGGGTAGGGTATGGCACGGGTTCCATGCTGCATCTGCGCTACTTGCAGTGCTGAGGTCCTCTTGGGCGCGGAGGGAGATTTCTGGCCCTTTCATTCCTCCTAGGAACTATCCCTCCCCGGTCCCCCCTTTTTTTATTTTTTTTATTTTTATTTTCTTTTCTTCTTTCTTTTTTTTCTTTAAAACAAAAAGAAAGAAGTAACCTAACCATGGCAGCCCTAGTCCATGAACCTGCTACCCCCAGGCCCCTTCTTGATACTGCACCCTGTTCTGACCCCGCCTCGTCTTTGGACCACTCTTCGGACACTCCTCATGCCTCTGTATCTCTTGCCAGTGCTGTTTCCTC
The DNA here is from genome assembly GCF_038502225.1 of Cherax quadricarinatus. Taxonomy (NCBI): domain Eukaryota; kingdom Metazoa; phylum Arthropoda; class Malacostraca; order Decapoda; family Parastacidae; genus Cherax; species Cherax quadricarinatus. The sequence goes on along the minus strand of NW_027195213.1, from coordinate 10,386 downwards.
ACCCGCATCAGGTACTGAGGCCTCAACTGACTTTTTCGATTTATCTGACCTTCACTCTCCTCTGACTATGCTTCCGGCCTCTCCCTCTACGGTACCGCAATTTTCGAATCGCCAACCCATTCCACGTCGGACCAACTCTGGTCCCACGCCTAAACGCCAATGACAATTACCTGCTGGTGATACTTCTCCACCTTCTCATTCTTCTCAGAAAAGATCGACACATCCTTCACTACCTTTCCACGCTCAGTTTCAGACTGCACAATGGACTAAATTCTTCACTTTACGACCGACTTCCTCTACTGCCTGTCTTTCTGACCACAGTATTGGCAAGGCACTCCTATGCCATGTTGGTAAAGATATTTCTTTTCATGCTCTTAAGAGCGGTTCGCCCATCATCACCGTACAGAATGCTACCCAGGCTCATGAGCTTTCTCGTCTTTCGCATATCGATACTGTTCCTGTCACTATTGAAAAACATCATTCCCTCAATTCTTGTAGTGGTACCGTCATTCTGCTCCATACCATGTGGTATGTGGCAGAATGACGGTACCAGACATGTGGCACTGACATTCTTGAACAGCTGGAACTCAAAGATCTCCCAATCCTCAAGGTAGACACTTACGTTCTTCCTGCCCGTGGGCGGAGACGATACCCTAGCAATGTGGCTCGTTTAACTTTTGACAGCCGTGAACTCCCATCCTCAGTTTATGTAGCAGGACATCAGTTACAAGTTCGAAAGGCGATCCCTACACCACAACAGTGTAGAAATTGCTGGCGATTTGGCCATCCAGCAAAATATTTCAGATCTATCACCGAATGCCCAGTCTGTGGTGCCAATGACCATTCTAATATGTCTTGCAATCGACCTCCCTCTTGCCTTAATTGCCATGAGGCTCACCCTTCGTACTCTCGCCGTTGTCAAGTCTACTTAAACAAGTGGGAAATCCATTACCTCAAAGAGGCAGAAGGTCTCCCTTATGCCATGGCAGTTTCTCATCTCTGCCTCCAAGGGAGACTACCTCGTGTTTCTTATTCCCGTGTTTCAAAACGTCCCCCCACTTCTGGAATCCCATCTTCTGCACCCACCTCTGTGGTTACCTCTCCCATAGTCACTCCTGTATCTAATTCTTTTGCTGTCCTCGGCTCAGACGTCCCTACTTCAATGCGTCAGTCAGATCTCGCTTCTTCGTGTTCTCTCTCACAAGCCTCAGTAGCGACGAGATCTCGTAAGACACCTCCTCCCAATCGTCCCTCTACTTCTCAAAAGTCAAAAAAAGGTCCGTTAACACCTCCTACCCATCTTCCACCTCCTCATTTTACCTTCCCTGTCTCTGTACCTGGTTCTCCCCCTCTCACTGGCTCTGTTACAAGTGTAAAGGTTCACCCTCCTCCTCGTACTGTACCTTCCTTCCCTGTTCCCTCCCAAGTTTCTTCCTCTTCTGCCACCTTCCAGGTTTCTGCCTCTTCTGTCCCCTTCCATGCTTCTCCAGATCCCTCCAGCCTTTCGGCCCCCCCCTACCTTGGTAGAATCCAATACAGTTCCAATCTTTACTCATCCTCCCCCTACCATTTCCAATATTGTCTCCCATACGACGTCTCTGAATTCTGAAACACTTGAAGCAATCTCTGAATATATTGCAGAGACCAAACCATCAATGGACACTGATCCACCCTCCACTCCTTCTCTCTCCTCTGCTCCATCTGCGCAACTTCTTTCTTCACAGCGCACCGTTCCTTCACTGCTTGAATGTTTTCCACTGCCTCCACATGTGGACTTTTCTAACCCCTCTAGTCCATAGGAAGCATTACCTGTGGATTTCAGGTATCTTTATCATTACCAATCATGTCCTATTTACAGAGGAATATATGCGGCCTCAGGGGTAATCAGGGTGAGCTTCAGATGTTACTCTCCCAGTTTTCCCCTGTTGGTGTTTACTTACAGGATCCAAAATTATGCTCTGCTGTTATCTCTCCCATCTCTGGCTATAATTTATTGTATTCTTCAGATCCTTTTCCTGATGGGACCTTTAATGAAAGTGCCCTTCTTCTACGCACTGATATTCCGTACCATCAGCTATTTGTTCGCACTTCGCTGCATTACACAGCAGTCCGTATCCACTTGCATAGGTGGTATACGCTCTGTTCTTTATATCTCTCTCCTTCTCGGGGATTATCTATTCCAGATATTGCCTTTCTTGTTTCGTCATTACCTCCACCGATTCTGTTACTTGGTGATTTTAATGCCCACCATTTCCTCCGGGGGGGGGTCTCACTGTGATTCCCGTGGCATTCAGTTAGAGGCTTTTCTTGCCACCCACCCCCTCCATGTTTTAAATACAGGTACTCACACTCATTTTGATCCTCGGACTCACACTCTCTCTTGCATCGATCTCTCAGTCTGCTCTTCCTCTGCCGCATTAGACTTCACTTGGTCTGTTCTCCTGGACTTACATGACAGTGATCATTTCCCAATCATTCTTACTTCCCCTTCATATTCACCACCTCTTCGCATCCCACGCTGGCAATTTGATCGGGCAAATTGGTACCTTTACTCACACCTAACTGTTTTTAAAGAGGTTCCTTCTTCGTCCTCCATCGATGAGCTTTTACACCTCTTCTCGTCCTCCGTTTTAACCACAGCTTCTCATTCTATACCCCAAACTTCGGGCAGGCATTCTCAGAAATGTGTGCCTTGGTGGTCTCCTGCTTGTGCTCGTGCAGTACGTTTGAAACGCACTGCATGGGGCAGGTACCGGTACAATAGAACCACAGAGAGACTTCTTGATTTTAAGCAGAAGCGTGCGATTGCTCGCCGTGTCATCCGTGACGATAAACGCACTTGCTGGCGAGATTATGTCTCCACCATCACCTCTGCTTCCTCTATGAGTGCAGTCTGGAAAAAAGTACGAAAACTGAGTGGTAAATATTCTCCTGACCCGGCTCCTGTTCTGCAGGTTGCCGGTGTTGATATAGCAAACCCACTAGATGTTGCCAATGAAATTGGCAGTCATCTGGTCTGTATTTCTCAGTGACTCTATCTATGCCTCTCATTTCTTTCCTCAAAGTCTGCCAGAGAGTTAGCACCCTTGGACTTTTCTTCTCTCAGAGAAGAACAGTATAATGTGGCTTTTACACTTCAAGAACTGGAGGCAACACTCTCAGCTTGCCGATCATCGGCAGCTGGGCCCGACGACATTCATATTCATATGCTACAACATTTACATCAGTCAGCCCTTGCAGTCCTATTACGCCTTTACAATCTTATTTGGTCACAAGGAATTCTTCCTCAGCTGTGGAAATCCGCCATTGTTCTCCCTTTCCGCAAACCAGGCACTACGGGACATGAAACCTCCCACTATCGTCCCATTGCTCTTACCAGTGCAGTTGGCAAAGTGATGGAACACCTAGTAAATAGATGTTTAGTGTGGTATTTAGAGACACACAACAGTCTCTCCACTCGTCAATATGGCTTTCGTAAGGGACGTTTTACCATAGACCCCTTACTACGCTTGGATACGTATGTTTGTAATGCCTTTGCGAATAACCACTCAGTTATTGGCATATTTTTTGACCTTGAGAAGGCATTTGACACAACTTGGAGGTATAATATTTTAGCCCAAGCCCACTTCTTAGGTCTTCGAGGAAATCTACCATCCTTCCTTAAGAACTTTTTAACTGACAGGCATTTCCATGTTCGGGTTAATAATGTGCTCTCCCCGGACTTTATGCAAGCTGAAGGTGTCCCCCTGGGATGTGTTCTGAGCACAACACTTTTTCTCCTTGCTATTAATGATTTGGCCTTCAGTCTTCCATCAAATATTTGGTCATCCCTCTATGTTGATGACTTCGCTATTGCCTGTGCAGGCGCTGACTGTCACCTCATTACAGTTTCTCTCCAGCATGCAGTCGACCATGTTTCCAATTGGGCCACCACACGTGGGTTTAAATTTTCCAGCACTAAAACCCACCAAATTACTTTCACTAGACGCTCTGTCATCTCCGATCATCCTTTGTACCTCTATGGCTCCCGTATCCCTGAACGTGATACAGTCAAGTTTCTGGGCCTCCTCTTTGATCGTAGGTTATCCTGGAAACGTCACATTACCTCTCTGAAGGCAACTTGTCACAGCCGGCTGAACCTTCTTAAATCCCTTGCTCATCTTTCATGGGGAGCTGACCGTCGAACCCTCCTTCGCCTACATTCCACCCTTATTTTATCGAAACTTGATTATGGTGACCAGATCTATTCAGCGGCATCTCCTGCTACTCTCTCTAGCCTTAACCCCATTCATCACCAAGGATTACGTTTATGCCTTTGTGCTTTTCGCTCTTCCCCTGTGGAGAGGCTCTTTGCAGAAGCGAACGTTCCATCCTTATCTGATCGCCGTGATGCCCATTGCCTTTGCTACTATGTACTCTCTCATGATCTCCGCAATCCTTCCATTTATAGAATGGTCACTGATATTAGTAGACATTCTTTATTTGTTCGCCGCCCCTGTTTACTCCGTCCCTTCTCTCTTCGCCTTCATTCGCTCTTGTCTTCTCTTCAATTACCACCTTTCGATGTTCATATAGCATCTCACTTTTTCCTACCCCCCTGGGAAGTTCCAGCTGTTCGAGTCTGATCTTTCTCCCTCCCTTGCTCGAAAGCCCAACTGTCTATGATCGCTTCCCGCTCTCTTTTTCTTGACCACTTTTACTCTCATTCTCATGCCATTGTTGTGTACACAGATGGCTCTAATTCTTCTGACAGCGCAGGATTCGCAGCAGTGTTTCCGGACAGCATCGTTCGAGGGCATTTACTATCTTTGGCTAGTATTTTTACTGCTGAATTGTATGCCATCCTTGCAGCACTTATCTGTATTGCATCTATGCCTGTGTCATCATTTGAGGTTGTCTCAGACTCCCTTAGTGCTTTACAATCTATACAGAAATTTGATACACCTCACCCCTTAGTCCTCCGTATCTAACTTTGGCTACGCCGCATCTTTACCAAGCATAAAGATATTGTTTTTTGTTGGGTCCCTGTTCATGTTGACGTACAGGGCAATGATCAGGCAGACACTGCTGTGCGGTCAGCAGTACATGACCTACCAGTTTCATATAGAGGTATTCCATTTACGGACTATTTTGCTGCAATATCTTCCCACCTTCACACCCGTTGGCAACAACGTTGGTCTTCTATGCTCGGCAACAAACTTCAATCTATTAAACCAAGTATAGGTTACTGGCTGTCTTCTTATCACCAGTGTCGAGGTTGGGAGACTACTCTCTCCCATCTTCGCATTGGCCATACTCGTCTTACTCATGGATATCTCATGGAGAGGCGCCCTGCTCCTCTCTGTGAGAATTGCCGAGCTCCATTATCAGTCAGCCACATTCTGTTGGACTGCCCACTTTATCAACGAGCACGCAGAATTTACCTCCATCGTCGTATTCGCTCCGCTGCTCTCTCTTTACCTTCCCTTCTCGCTGATGGACTCACCTTTCATTCAGACTCTCTCATTGAGTTTTTGACAACAACTGACTTACTTCACAAATTCTGATACCTTCAGCCCTTTCTACTTCAATCTCTTGCTACCCTCTACCCCCGTACTATCCCCTGCCCCACTGTTTTCTGTAACCTACTGATTATCCCTCCTCCCTTCTGCCATCCAATACCCTCACTTCCTTCCCTACCCTGCAGCGCTGTGTAGCCCTTTTGGCTTAGCGCTTCTTTTTGATTATAATAATAATAATTATCTGCCCCCTGGGAAGACTCAGGTGTTCGAGTCTGTTCTTTCTCACTCCCTTGCGCGAAAGCCCAAGTGCCTATGGTAGCTTCCCGCTCTCTTTTTCTTGATTACTTCTGCTCTCATTCTCATGCCATCGCAGTGTACACAGATGGCTCTAAGTCTTCTGACAGCGTCGGATTTGAATCAGTGTTTCTGGATAGCATTTTGGCTAGCATTTTTACTGCTGAATTGTAGCACTTATCCATATTTCAGACTCCCTTAGTGCTTTACAGGGTATAAAAAAATTTGATACACCTCATCCCCTAGTTCTCTGTATCCAATTTTGGTTACACTGTATCTCTACCTAGTATAAAGATATTGTTTTTTGTTGGGTTACTGGTCATGTTGATGTACAGGGCAAAGAACAGGCAGACAGTGCTGTGCGGTCAGCAGTACATGACCTTCCACTTTCATTTAGAGGTGTTCCATTCACAGATTAATTTGCTGTAATTGCTACCCACCTTCACACCCATTGGCAACAATGTTGGTCTGATCTGCTCTATAACAAACTTCATTCTATTTAACTGAGTAAAGGTTACTGGCCGTCTTCTTGTCATCATTGTAGAGGTTGGGAGACTATTCTCTCCTGTCTTAGCATTGGCCACACTTATCTTACTCATGGGTATCTCATGGAGAGGCGCCCTGTTCCTGTCTGTGAGATTTGTCAGGTTCCAGTATCTATTAGCCACGTTCTGTTAGATTGCCCACTCTGTCAACGAGCATGCAGAATTTACCTGCAATGTCATCTCCGCTCTGCTGCTCTCTCTTTACCCCTCTTCAAGGTGGCGTGGTGAAGAGGCTCTTGGTCTGAGGAATTAGACCTGTTGGTCTCCTTCCTCATACCGAACCTAATTACCCCCCAATCTTCCCTTCCCTATCCCATCCTCCTTATCCTCCCTTTTTCCTCTCTTCCTCCCTCCACATCCATCCCTTATTCCCTTCCTCTTTTCGGCCTTTGGGATTCTTCCTACAGATCTACTGGTTCCTAGGTAGGGGGAAGGGTACCGGGGTCAATCCCATTCCATTGAGGTTCTTGGCAGTGGTATAGTTTGCCATGGAATCTGGATCACCTGAGAATATCCCATTCCCTTTCTGTGGGGCAGCTTTGGGTGTCTTTTGGGTGATTGGTGTATCTCTGGAGGCCGCCTTTTGGATTCCGGGGCTGGTGGCCAAAAAAGATATTCTTTGTGCTGGATATCTGGCCACCCTCTCTTTTGTCTACCGAGGTACCTCGGCAGATGTGAGGTTGCTATCCTGGATTGCTGGTTTACTGGCATGAAGGGTAGGGTATGGCACGGGTTCCATGCCACATCTGCACTACTTGTGGTGTTGAGGTCCTCTTGGGCATGGAGGGTGATTTCCGGCCCTTTCATTCTTCCTAGGAACTATTCCTCCTCATTCCAACCCATTTTTTTATTTTTATTTTTGTTTTTGTGTTGGGTTCCAGTATTGGTTAGTCACATTCTGTTAGACTGCCCTCTCTATCAATGAACATGCAGAATTTACCTCCACCATCATCTCCACTCCACTATTTCTTTACCTTCCCTTCTTGCTGATGGAAACTCCTTTAATTCTGACTCATTCATTTACTTCCTGACAACAACTGATTTACTCCTCAAACTCTGATGATGATACCTTTCGCATTCCCCTAAACCCTTTCTACCCCAATCTCTTTCTGCCCCCTACCCTTTCACTATCCACTGTCCCCCTGTTCCCTGTAACCTATTAATCATCCCTCTCCCTTTTTTCCACCTGATACCCTGGCTTCCTTTCTGCCTTGCAGTGTTGTATAGCCCTTGTGGTTTAGTGCTTGTTTTTGATAATAATAATAATAATAATAATAATAATAATAATAATAATAATAATAATAATAATAATCTCTCTTTACATTCCCTTCTTGAGTGAATATCAAAATGATATACAATACTGACAGGATGGATGTTAAGACACATAGGCAACACTTAAGCAACTTTATTCCGAAACGTTTCGCCTGCACAGTAGGCTTCTTCAGTCGAGTACAGAAAGTAGGCAGGAGAAGTAGAGATGTGAAGACGATGTAATCAGTCGGAAAAAAATCCCCCCCCAGTACCAACAATACCACCAGTCCGATGACATTCTTCTTTGCAAATATACAGGGTCTAAAGCCAGCAACAAACAACAAAATACCTTTCATCAGTGGACTGCTTGCAGAGGCAAAGGCAATGTTCACGGCTTTCACTGAGACCCACATAAAGGATCACTTGGACAACGAAATATGGATCCCAGGTTACAACCTATACAGATGTGACAGAGTGAATAGGCAAAAGGGGGGGGGTTGGCCTGTACATTGCAGAGTCACTTGTTTGCACAGAACTGCTAAATGCCTCAAATGATGTAGTGGAAGTTTTAGCAGTAAAGGTCGAGAACCAAAACCTAGTCATTGTGGTAGTCTACAAGCCTCTGGATGCAACATCCCAGCAATTCCAGGAACAGCTGTTCAAAAATTGACCACTGTCTTGGCAGACGATGCACCATCCCCCCAATGAAAACGTCTTCCAGCTAAGGGGGATTACTGCACCCAACATCTTGCTACTGGGGGATTTCAACTTAAGGCACCTAAAATGGAGGAATATAGCAAATAATATTGTTGCAGTAATAACACCAGGAGGCAGCTCTGATGAAAACTCACACTCACACGAGCTTTTAAATCTCTGCAAAAAATTCAATTTAACCAGCAAATAATAGAGCCTACTAGACTGGAGAATACACTAGACCTCATCTTCACTAATAATGATAATCTGATAAGAAATGTCACCATATCAAAAACAATATACTCAGATCACAATATAATTGAGGTTCAGACATGTATACGTGGAGCCCCAGACCGACATAATGAGACTAGTCACGAGGGAGCATTCACCAAATTCAACTTCAATAACAAAAACATAAAGTGGGACCAAGTAAACCAAGTCCTAACCGATATAAGCTGGGAAGATATACTAAGCAACACAGACCCCAATGTATGCCTAGAAGAGATTAACTAGGTGGCACTCGATGTATGCACAAGGCTTATTCCTCTAAGAAAAAGGAGGAGATGTAAAATAGAAAGAGACAGGCGATCCCTTCACAGGCGACGGAAAAGAATAACAGAGCGGCTAAAAGAGGTCAATATATCTGAAATGCGTAGGGAGACACTGGTCAGAGAAATAACAAGCATCGAACTCAAGCTAAAGGAATCTTATAGGAGTCAGGAATCGCGGGAAGAACTAAAAGCCATAAATGAAATCGAAAGAAACCCAAAGTATTTCTTCTCCTCTGCCAAATCAAAGTCGAGAACAACATCCAGTATTGGGCCCCTACTTAAACAAGATGGGTCCTACACAGATGACAGCAAGGAAATGAGTGAGCTACTCAAGTCCCAATATGACTCAGTTTTTAGTAAGCCGCTAAACAGACTGATAGTCGAAGATAAAAATGAATTTTTTATGAGAGAGCCACAAAATTTGGTAAACACAAGCCTATCCAATGTTATCCTGACGCCAAATGACTTCGAACAGGCGATAAATGACATGCCCATGCACTCTGCCCCAGGGCCAGACTCATGGAACTCCGTGTTCATCAAGACCTGCAAGAAGCCCCTATCATGAGCCTTTTCCATCCTATGGAGAGGGAGCATGGACACGGGGGTCGTCCCACAGTTATTAAAAACAACAGACATAGCCCCACTCCACGAAGGGGGCAGTAAAGCAACAGCAAAGAACTAAAGACTGATAGCACTAACATCCCATATCATAAAAATCTTTGAAAGGGTCCTAAGAAGCAAGATCACCACCCATCTAGAAACGCATCAGTTACACAACCCAGGGCAACATGGGTTTAGAACAGGTCGCTCCTGTCTGTCTCAACTATTGGATCACTACAACAAGGTCCTAAATGCACTAGAAGATAAAAAGAATGCAGATGTAATATTCACAGACTTTGCAAAAGCCTTCGACAAGTGTGCCCATGGTGTAATAGCGCACAAAATGCGTGCTAAAGGAATAACAGGAAAAGTCGGTCGATGGATCCATAATTTCCTCACTAACAGAACACAGAGAGTAGTCGTCAACAGAGTAAAGTCCGAGGCAGCTACGGTGAAGAGCTCTGTTCCACAAGGCACAGTACTCGCTCCCATCTTGTTCCTCATCCTCATATCCGACACAGACAAGGATGTCAGCCACAGCACCGTGTCTTCCTTTGCAGATGACACCCAAATCTGCATGACAGTGTCTTCCACTGCAGACACTGCAAGGCTCCAGGCGGACATCAACCGAATCTTTCAGTGGGCTGCAGAAAAGAATATGAAGTTCAAAGATGAGAAATTTCAATTACTCCGATATGGTAAACACGAGGAAATTAAATCTTCATCAGAGTACAAAACAAATTCTGGCCACAAAATAGAGCGAAACACCAACGTCAAACGTCAAAGACCTGGGAGTGATCATGTCGGAGGATCTCACCTTCAAGGACCATAACATTGTATCAATCGCATCTGCTAGAAAAATGACAGGATGGATAATGAGAACCTTCAAAACTAGGGAGGCCAAGCCCATGATGACACTCTTCAGGTCACTTGTTCTATCTAGGCTGGAAT